>NW_009599698.1:0-60766 GCF_000690535.1 Cariama cristata | reverse complement strand
GGAAATAATCAGAATGTAAGTTATGTAAATGCCATTGCTGTTTCCTCCTTAGTACAGGCTATTTTCCCTTTGTTCCTACTCACAGCTGGTTAATGTGACTATACAATCTGGACAGTTCACTTTAAAGTCTCCACACGTAATTACGGTTTCTAGTACAGTCATTAAATATTTTATTAGATGTAAGTTATACATGCATTCTTTTAGTGCTTGTGACCTGTGATGCACTATCATTAGCTGCACCTAAACTGAAGGACCTCAGAATTTCTCATAACTTGAAGGTCCAGGTATGCTTCCACACTTGCTTTCCATTCCATGACCTGTTTTCCTCAGGGGAACACCGAGACATTACAAATAGAGCAAGAGCCGTCACTTCTTTCAGAAGTTTTCCAGTCTGGCTATGGGAAGACTATTCTCGTGGTGAAGTGTGCCTCTTTTGTCATTAAGATATGCCTAGAGAATGTATATGACCTATTATCAGCCAGAATAACAGACCAGCAGCATGCCACTTTCTCTACATAGTCCTCTCTCACACTTCACTTTCCTGTAGTTTCTTAACTAGTGGATGAACAGTTTCAAGGGAGCTTGGTAATGAGTAAAAATCTGTAAAAAGCATTTTGTGATCATTATATCTTGGATTCAGTACCTGTCCCGGTAATCCAACTACAAGGTCAGTTTGTAGACTTTTACTTTCAACAGAACTGTGAAGGATTGAAATGCAACTACCCTAGCCTCATTTTTTTTATTTTAATCCCCTTTCCACTTGTCAAAGAATATCCTCTTAGAGATCACATTTCCAACGTCTGCTGGACTTATTTTCTGTGAATTTTGCCATGTCACATAGAATAATGTAACATCTGTGGACCTGTTTGATTCGACAAGCTTAATTTTTATTGTCTTCTATACCTGTAAGGCTTTTTAGCATTACATTTTGATGACTCACATCTTTTCATAACACAACACCAAATTCTTAAATTTACTAGGTGAATTTATGTCATGCAAGTGGCAATCACATAGTTTGAAGTCTCTTTAAAGTGATCTAAGAATATACTGGGAAATTCTCCTGATTAAGAGAAAATGTCTGCCAACAGAAAGCTGCTAACAGTAGCTGTTTCCACCTATCCTTTCACCTACTTCTGATATGTGTGTGAGGAGACAGCTTATGTCTGAATGACTTCTGCAGGGGACAAGACATGAGAGCATGGGATAGTCCTAATAGAGCAATGATCAGACTTTCTTACTAGCAACAGGTAAAGCTGATTCCTTGTAGACAGCTGAGGATGTGGGAGGTGCAGTTTACTCTCTGTTACCACTCTTCTCCAGCTCCAAATGTCTGCCCTGTTTACTTTTCTCGAGTTCTTCTCATTATAATATATTCCTTTTTGGTTTTGAGTCTATGTTTTGATTTAGTGGTCTCCTTGGGCACCTTCTGCTCTTGCAAGTAATCCTTTTTCATGAAGAGCTCAGTTACAGGCAATAGGGCCTTAAATCTAATTTTTTGGCATCTCTACTTGTATTTATGAAGCACTATTCTTGTGAATAAAGTTTTAGCTTGTGGTAAACAATGGTAAATAATGCCAACAGCCACAGTCTGGTTCCAGCTATACCAGCTCAAAAAAGCTAAAAACTCAGCCCTCTGTCAGATGCTGTCATTTTTCTAATGTGGAAAACTAAGTAATTCCATGATATTTGGAAACATTTCTTCCCCTAGCAGATTATGAATTTTCTTAAGTGATGCTTAATTAGTCTTGTTATTTGTTAAGGAACTGTGGAAAGATAGCATAGAACTGTTAAAGAAGGATAAACCTGGATATCAGAAACTACCTGGTAGCTGGGAAGCAGATAAAACAAAACCTCCCTGCTTTACCTTTGTAAGACAAAACGCTCTCATCCCATTTGCACTGCACACCCAACATCAATATAGCACTATTCAGGTAACAGGGGACAGTGCAGTTAACAAAGAATGTGGCTGGAAGATCATAAGCAGTACACGTATGCCTTATTGTTGTTTGAAAAATATTGATTAAAACTGGTGTGACATAATAACAGAATCATATTGTCATTAGCCTGTACCCCTTTTCTTTAACTGAATAGGTAGGTAGAGGGATATTTGATAATTTGTGTTTTCTACTTCTACTAGTAAGATGGTGGGTTTGGTTCTGGTAGTCACTGGCTACCTTCTCTCTGCTTTTGGCCTTCTGAAGTCTGTCAAGTTCAGGTGACAAGCAACTGAAGAGTGGAACAAGCTGTATCATTATATTAACAATATAGGTCATGAAGCTGTCTAGGAGAGAGGAAATATAACAGACAGGTAGTTGTGTTTTGTTTGTGTTTTGTTTTTTGTTGTTTTTTTTTTTTTTTCTTTTAGTGTAGGTTGTTCTCCCATTTCCAAGAAATAGACACAAGAATGAAGCCCCCAAATCTGTAATTTCCTCATAACTTCCAGTGACCCTTCACTGCTCTGCAGCCATTAATACCACATTTAAGAAAGGAGTCTCACTAGCAGGATGGTGTGATAGGAAATTAATACGATCCAGAATTCTTATTTTTTGAAGAATTACTAGGTGGTGTGATATATCATATTTTAGTGCACTCATTTTTCCTCTGGCCTACCCTTCTTTCAATGCATAGCTTCTGGGCCAGGGCAAATGCTCAGTTAGGTGCAAGAAAAGGATGGTACAGCAGTGTTGGACAACTGTTGAGCCCTTCCCCTTCCCCTTAGCTCTGCACCCCACTTCAGGGGAGCATGACTTGGGTCTTCTCTTCAGAATGTTGGTCTGAATGGAGGGTCTTCTCTTCAGAATGATTTTAAAGATGTTCAGACTACATGTAAGCACTTACAGGGCTTTGTAATTTAAGAGGAGCAGCATTACTTCAGCAGTACTTTTAAAAGTTGTAGGTAGGTGTCTTGCAAAGGAGAACTGATCTCATTCTTAACTCTGGTACAGCCTTGCTGTGTGACCTTGGGCAAGCCACTTAACACCATGTTCCCCTATTCCCGCTGTGTAAAATACTGCTGATGCTTATCTAGATTAAAGAAGAGCAGTGAGGCGATGTTCATTAATTATTGTTGGAGAGTGTTCTGCGATCTAATACAGGATCTCAGGATACAATGCTTTGCCCTTCTAGAATACATTCATTTGAGGAAGGTAAAGCTTTGTATCTTCCATTGTATCTTCCACTTTTATGTGGAAAGAAAGAAAACTAAAGCACCACTTGGAAGCCTCATTTTAATTGGTTTCGTTGGGTTTGGTTTTGTTGTGTTTTTTTTTTTTTCTGTACTGTACCTAAGGTTAAATACACAGAGGTGTTTATAAAACACGAAAAGATATAGACAGGCACATTATGCAATTTGCATAAATAGTCTGAGAATCTGCTCCCAGTGGAGTCAGGCACCTAACATGTTTGAGTGGCTTCATCAGTCCCAAGGGAATGCCCACCTACATCCTTAGGAGGCCAGTTTTCTCTGGCAGTCTAAGCTGCAAGTTCAGTATTTGCAATGCTTAAAGATACAGAGCAAATTTTCAAAAAACATTGTGAAGCCATTTTACAATATAACCCTCCCTATCATGTTAGATTTTTTAAAATATTTTGCAATATGACGTTTTGGGTTGAGTCATTATTAAAATGTTGCCCTTATTTCTTACTGCATATTAGTCCCATTTCATTTCTGAATTGAGTTACTATTAAAGGAGAAGGCCTTAACAGGCTCCTCAGATGTAGACTGTTTCAGTGCTATGAATGCTGAGCAGGTTGGAGACCTCCTGGATTCCATGGAAAGATGTAGAAACAGTTATTCCTGATGGAGGGGACTTGCCCCATTGCAGCTGCTCTGAGGGTGACAACTTTGTATCAACTTTGGAAGCCCTGGCATGCTAGAGGGAGTAGTTGGGTGATGTTACGCTGGGACTTCACTTAGGATACGCTGTTGTTAGAAGTTTTCAGTTTAGATGTGTGTTTAAAATAACTCCTGCCTACTGAACTGTTTATCAATGCATATACAAGACCTACAGAAGAAGCGCAAATCAATAGCTATAAATTCAGGTTTGTTTTTCTGTGTATTTTGTGGATGTATTGTAAGCTCTGTAATTGTTCGTCTCACTACACATCCCTCAGCTGATGTTTTCTCTTGGAAAATGGAATTTTTGGCTATCTTATGAGGCATAAGGACAGAGACATGGCCATTCAGTTTGTCATTGTCTCATTACTAGTGTGAAAACCACTCCAAGAATGAATCAGAAGAGCCCAATCTCTGTATTTCAGAATAAAACATAAATCTTTGATTTATTCTTTGTGAAATAGGTAGGTGCCTCCTTTGGATGTGCTGGAAGGAAATTTAGATTCTTCGGATATTTTAAACTTTAAGGCAATAATTTAACAGTTACTTTTGTATTTGGAAAAGAGAGTGTATCAGTTGCACTGAGTTCTATTTTTTTCTGCTCAGCAACATCATAAGGAAAAAATATGGGCTAATGCCATAGCCTGGGTAATGTAAAACTCTGTGAAATGTAAAAGAGTAGAACCATCAGTCCTGCATGGCCTTCTGCACTGTGGGAAATGGGGTACTTTTAATAGAACAGAAGATTTTGACAAAAGCTGGTGCCACAGTCATTTCTAAGTACCGTGGCAGTTACAGAGTTAATTTTCTGGGCCAGTATTTCCCCAGGTGCAAACCTATCAGAGAGTGCTCAGAGAAAAGGCATTGGGTGGCTGCCTAAAAGTTTTGATTGGATTCAGGTGGGCTCCAAGTGCTACATCAGATCAGTGGGTAAAGCAGAAAGCGGAAACCAAGAGATATTTAGGTTTGTATTTTTTTTTTTAACTCTATTGAAAACTTTCTGTGCTGCATATGTGATATTTCTTTTAAAGTTTCTGTTACTTGGTGTCCTGTTATGGATTTCTATGGCTCTGCTTTTGAGTTGCTCAATGAGTAACCAGAAATAGTAAGTGAGTTAATGGTTGAAGAATGCAAGCTTATGCAAGGATATTTTCACTGGGGGAGAGGGAGGAGCAGGGCTATCTAATGTATGGTCTTCTTAACACTTTATTGTTACAGATATTTCAAAAACTCCTATTCAGGAGACAATGGTATTTTACAGTAAGTCTGTCTTAGTGGTTGCAGCGTCCCATTAAATGTGGTTTCCTCTGTAAATGTGTGTTTTTACAAATGGTAAGTAAAATCTGAGAGTGCATGATTCAAATGGAGAACTCTGAATTCTGGTGTGGCATGTCCGAGAACTGAGTATTTTCATTGCATACAGCTGCATACCGCCATAGGGTTGATTCTGTGGGAAGGTCCTTGTTGGTGCTTGTGGAGGCTTTGCTAAGTCTGCAGTTCACTGTGATGCTCTCTGCTTGTTCTACAAAGAGCTTGTCCTACTGAAACAGGAAAATAGAAGGAATAAAACCTTGAGGAGGGGACAGGGAGAGAGAGGTTAGATTATGAGGGCTGCAAAGACTTGTGTAGAAGAGTAAGCAAGCTTTAATATTTGTGTGTGTATATACATGCACATACATAAAAAGGCTGTTGTGTCTTCCAGTCTCATGAAGATAAGAAGAGCTTAACGATAGTTGCACTGCTACTTTACATCCATTTTTGCTTTGACAATTATGGATTCCTGCTCTGATGTAACATTTTGGCACTCAGTGAGTATGTGCATTTTCTCCCCTCCCACAACATGCACACTTGTTTGATTTTTTTTTTCCCTTTGCAAGATGTGCGGGGAGGACAGTGATTGTTATCATGAATACTTAGTACCAAATTAGATGCTTTTTCTCCAGTTGCTGCTCTGAGTAGCAGCTGTCTTGGTTGGATAATAGCTTACTTTGTTTGATAAAGTTGGAAGAAAATGAAACAAACCAGGGAAAAATCAATAATTCTCCCTGTAATGGAAGAGACGTGTATCTAGCATAGTTTTTGTCAATACACATACTGACTCATCTTCTATATTACCAAATATTAGGTAAATTCCTTCTATTCTTACTCAGAGGTGTAGTTCCAGGTAGCCAGGAAGTGTGCCTAGAAAAAAGAGTTTAATTTTCCTTACTATGCTAGATCTCTTCAAAATAGATACTACTAAATTTTTTTAACTGGCTGCAGGTGTTTGGATACTTGGTCTGAAAGAGGCTTTATTTTTTCTGAAAGTAGTACTCAAAATGGCATGGTCTACGGACCTCTAAATTCATTTTGGAAATGTTAGGCATTAAAAGATGAGGGTCATGTCTTACACTGATTGCCCCCAAAATTGTTGGGTACTTCTTTTTTTTAATTCATGGTTTTATATTTGCAATTCTTTCCTTGCCTGGGATATAGTCAAGATCCTTTGGGAAGGAGCAGGAGAGGATCTTTCTGAAAGACAAAATTGTCAGAAAATGTTATTCTTCTCTGTCATTCCCTTCCTTCCACGGACAAGGGAACTGAGTGCCCTTAGTGTTTTGATTTGCTTCTTCTGAGGCTAAGTAAGATAAACAGAGAGGTCAGCATGGTTTTCTGCTGAACTATTGTCATGTACCTACAGGAGACGTTTGATGTTTGAACACAGTGGGTCAACACAAGTGAACTTACAAATTCTAAAATCTTTAAAAAGAGACAGTAAAAATAATAAAAAAAACTTGGCAAATACCAGGGAGGAAAAAGATTATTTAAAAATACACAGGAATCCAAGAGAGGCTTAATAATTGCATTAGGTATATTAAGCTATAGTGTTGCTTTTCCTTTCTAGAAGAGGTGTCCTGACTTCCAGGATTAGCCTGGACAAGATGCACTGCATTGAACCATCCTGCATTGACAAGTAGATGGTTCGGATGGGCTGCTGTAAATACTCTTACGAAGTTTTTCATTGAGTAGTGAATTTTTCTCACCTTAAAGAATATGTAGGATTTTTAGTTCAAGTGAAACTTAGTTCTTCTGGAATGTTCAGTGTTGCTGCCCTCATTCATCTATCTGAGGACCATTCCATGCAATCTCTTTCTTCCTTTTCTGGCTTATTTTATTTAAAATTTATTTTAAAACCTGTTGAAGTGTCAACTTCTGTAACAAATCCTAGAGGCACATCGCTTTGACAGGATTTGGTGCCTACACAATGATGTGGAGTAAGGATATTTTCTTTGTTCTTAGTTGTTTGGGGTTTTTTTGTTTGGTGTGGGTTTTTTGTTTGTGTTGTGTTGTTGGTTTTTTTTTTAAACTGAGGGGAAAAAAAAAAAAAAAATGCAGGCCCTGAGATTAACAAGAGATCTTGAAAGAGAAATGTGAAATGTTTCTCTTTCTCATGTCCTTTAGTTTTCCTCCTCCATGCTGAGGCTAAACTAATCAAGAGCATGAATCAACTAGACCAATATGATGAGTGTCCACCAAGTCATTAAGGATAGTATGCTTTTTTCCAAGCCCTTTTCTTTGTGGGTGTACTTCTGTTTTAATAGTACAAATTTTAAGGATGGCTGTTTGTGAGAACTGCAGAGGCCTTTTTTTTCTCCTTTTTTTACCTTTTTTTTTTTTTCCCCCCTTATTAGAAATCTATTGCACACTGCCACCTTTAAATCATGCTTAGAGGCTTCTGATCTCTGCAATATACACTACAGTGGCTTGTGACACTGCTTTCTATTGTAATATAGTAAGTCATTTAACACATGATAGTCCCTCCAGCAAGCCGGTGGAAAGTCGTCTTTAGCTTACAGTGTTTGTGAACTTGGAAGCCTTGCCTCTAAATGCAAGGATGATTCTAGTATGCAGAAAGCAATTACCAACCTTGGAACCTGTCCAGAACAGTGAGGCTAACAACGCTCCTCTTTTCAATAGTGCCCTGGTAATACTAATAACCAAAAGCTCACTGTTAATATATTTGCTGTGAGACATGCATTCTAATAGGCAGTCATGGTCATATACTTACTTTTCTCAGTTTTCATTTGAATATGTATGAATACATTTAACATCAGACAGAGCAGGTTGAACACTGAATTTGCAAATAGACACGCAGTATGGAGACTTATAGAATGCTTGCCTTGGAAAAATCATAGCAGGTAAATTATGGGTGCTGTAGTGTATAATCTGCACTATTATCATAATTGCTATATCTGCATTATCTTTTGAATGGAGATGAAAATATTTTATATAACAGATTTAAATACCAGTGTTTGTTGTACTATATTTAAGACTTTGATACCTTTTAAGTATGTTATGCTGTAAAGAATAACTCAAGTGGAATTTAGATCAATGATTGCTTGTAAAATATCTGAGATGAAACGTCTGAAGATTGAATGTAGCTGAGGCTTCTAGAATACTGTGTGAATGTGAGACCCTGAAATTGAATAAAAGTTCATTAAAGAAAACTGCTAATTAAATAATAGGATGATTATTACTATGTTTTGCAAAACTGTTCCAAACTAAGACTCTGTTCTGCTGTCCGAATGTTTTCTGTGATTATGGCTAACTAGCTCCTAAGACTTCATATGCCACCCTGCTATAAACCATTTCCTTGTTTGTGTACTGGTGTAGGTTTGAGCTCTGTTGCACTTAGCAGTAGTCAAAGGAGGTATCTTTCAGCTTTCTGCTTGTGAAGACCTCTGTGCCTTCAGCTTCGCAACAGGCACTTGGCTTTCACAGTTATGGGCTCTAAAATGAAATGTAGTGGGAGCTACAGCTACATGTGTGGGATTTGCAGCTGCTGACAAAGGGGTCCTGCTGCATTTAACTGGCAATTTTTAGAAAGCCTTCTCTTGCAGTTGTATTTTCAGTCCTTTCTAATATCTAACCCAAATGTTAATGCATTTCCATAAAGGGCTTGATAACACCTCAAAGCCTGTTATCTAGGGTTGTGGCTTTTCTATGTAGACAGCCTCCTCTGCTGGGGTGTTTTCCCTGGAATTTTCACAAGGTGTGCTAACAGCACAGGGGTTCTTGGTGGGTGTAGAAGACAGAGGCAGGTTAAAAATGGTAGTAAATGATCATGGAAGCTTAAATGTTTTTATTTGATCTGCAGTACCTGGGGATGAGTTCTGTCTTTTGCCTTTGTTAGCAAGGTTCTCATGTTCGTTTTGCATCAATTGCTAAATAAATAAATAAATAAATGGAGAGGTTAAGCATTTAATCAGCCACAACTGTCAGGAGATGTTAGATCAAGTTCTGATGTCCTGCGTGTTTCCTGTGACACCACAAATGTAACTGTCATGGGTTTTACTCATTCATTTGATGCTATTCAGATGAATACATTTCAGACTGGTCAGATAGAAGATATGGGAGAGAAATGTCTTACCCTCCACGTAACCATCCAATAAAGATAAGAAAAATTAAGATGGATTCATGGAAACAGATGATAGTGTTGAGACATTGTAGAAGAGCAGCGCAAACTCTCCTTTGTTTACAGCCAATGTTCCAGTGCAATCCCAACAGTAAAAACCAGAGTAGAGAGTTTCTTGTGGAGTATTAAATACATCTTTTGTCCTAAATTCAGACTGGAAAATATCCAGGAACACATGAAATCTGTTTACATTTTATGAACCTAATTTACAGTGCTTCTATGGATCACAGGGCTAACTAAACTCATACATTAAGGTCACGAAGCAAGCGAGAAGAATCTCATGCCTGGTTATCTCACTTGTGTCACGTAACAGACCTAGCTGTCCCAATCCTACTAAAATTGTGAATGGTGTTTTTTGGTTGGAGCCATTGAATAGTGAAGGAAGGGGAAATGTTGGTTAAAATGTATTCCCTGGCAGTTGCGTACTTCTGGTTTCATCTCTGGTTACTGAGACAGGGAAGTGGGAAAAGGCCTAGAGGGCCAAAAGCAGAAGTATGTTATCAGCAACAGAGAAAGGACATCCTACTGTTATAGTCAAAGTCATCCCTTTTCTTTCGTGTGCTATGACTACTTAGTAGATGCTGCCCACTGCCTGGAGCTCTTAGGACAAAGAGGTTTGTCTGCCTTGCTGCAGTTACGGTCTGTTCTACTAGTAATCGCTGGTGTGTCCTTGTGATAAAGCTCTTTGTAAGCAAACAAAAAGCATGTTATGCTTTGATTCACAGGATATTAAATCTTGTGTGGAGTCAAAGAACCAATTTGCTGTGTGGCACAGAATGACCTGTCCAACGGTAGCTAGTGACCTTTATCCAAATGAAAAACCTTTTTACAAACATCTGCCTTAAATGAGAAAGATTTCTTGAAAACGTATGCTGAATACTTAAGTCTTGGGAAGTGTAATGCATTTTGATTTAAATGAGAACAGCTCCTGTGAAGTTTTGGGAACATTTCATTTCCATAGGATAAGACACAGTAGAAAGTGATAGGAGTTACCTGACTTTGGTCACTTTTGGATTTCCTTCCTGGTTATGAGAGCGTGGATGTGGCACATGTTTGAACGTTGCTGCTTAGGTCTCTGAGGACTTACCTGGTCACTTCCTAAAGTGTATAGTGTGTGTATATATAAAAATGTTACGCAACAATTGGATTCTGGAGAGCAAGTAAAAAGCTTGAACAGGATATAAACAACTTCTGTTAAGGCTGGATCCAAAGCTTGTTTTCTACTTGAGCTTTGATAGGCGCTAGTTTTTTGCACCTAGTAATTTGGAAATGTGTGTGTGTTTGGGTGCGTTTTTTGTCTGGATAACTGTGTGTTACACTAAAGACACTGGGCTATGCCTGTGTGCTTCTAGTATAAAGAAAGCTAATCTGTAAACTGTTAATTGCCCAATATGGAAAGCTTATAATTCTACATATTTCACTATATTATCTATTGAAAAATAGACTAAATACCTGAGTTAGCAAAGAAAATAAAACTTCAAATCTTCATGATGTTTCTTTAAAACTCATTAAGCAAGGATAAAAGTCTGCCAGATAATATTACTAACCTTATACAGAAGTAAATTAACTTGAAGATCTGGATGACTTAAATTATTCAAATGTACATTTAGGGGGTTAATATTTTATCTGCAGTTTTTTAGGCTATAGTTGCATGTGAACTCTTTTGCTAGGCTGAACAGGTCCTGCCTTTTTCTTCCTTCTCCTAGGTGTTCATCTCTACCTTTCATGGTGGGGCTGTATGGACTAATGTACAGGGCCTTGGAGAAGCAGGTAGATATGGCAGCTGCTGCTCAACCTGTTGTAAGCAGCACTTACGGTGAACATCTAACTGTGATCTCATTCTCTTTGGATCACTGTTTTACAAAGTCATTATGAAATGGGTAATCTAATTCTCATCCTTTACACTTTTTTTTAAGTGATCACTGCAAACATAGCAGGATGCATTTGGAATGATTCACACAATTTTTGTTTAGTGTGTCTTTTTCCTTAGGCTTCTTAAGCAAGATGAATTGTTGAATATATTTGCATGCTTTTGTGCTTAAAATTATGTATTCACAGACTTTTTTTGTCTGCACACAACTAGTTGGGCGTAGATACTAATTTTTAATAAGAAAGTGGCAAGATTCCAAGACATTGTCTTCTGCTTTTTTGGGTTTGTTTTTTAAATAAAAAAGTGTCATCCTCCCCAAGGAATTACAAACTAAGATGAGGCAGATTGAGGGCAAGCATGTGGTTACAAACAACTTCTGAATAATTTCATTCAGGATGCTCAGTGATGACTTTGAAAACTTTGCAGGTAAAACACAAACTTTCCAAGTAAAACAAAATCCATCAGATAAACAATTCCCTGTGTGTGCCTCTTCATTTTGTTTTGTTTCTTTCCCTTTGTTATTGTATATATTGCAAGGAAAGTCTAAAATTATTCTGATATACCATTCATGGAGAAGACTTTAAATTAAATCTCAGCTCTTGTGCAGTGATCTATCTTGGTTTTGTGAAAGGAGGGTGGCATTTCCAAAGAAGACATAAGAACATGGGATGAGCCCTAGCACAGTAAGAAGTCTCTTGTTTTCCTAGCTAGCTTTGAAAGACACTTTGCCAAAGTGTCTTTCCAAAGCTCTTCCTCACTGCCCTATAGCCTGGTGGATTAACGGTCCCAGGTTTAAATTCCTTTTCTTCGTGATTTGGAATTTGCTGTTTTGAATGAACCGTTCATAAACAAAACATCTAAGTGCCTTCACTGGAACTGTTCCACCTTGGATAATGTAATTAAAACTGTCAACTACAGAGTGAGATGCTGTCTCAGAACACGCAGTGTTGATCTTGCCCATTACAGCTTGCTCATCTACCCTATGCTGCTTAGACTAGACCATTGCATATCTTCTGTGGAAGAACTGGCCTTAAATAAACGTTTTCTTGCAGTCTGTGTCCAGAGGTAATCAGCAGGCTCCTGACACTGTTACAGGAACAGCCAAGTGGCTGTTCAGTAGCTCTGCCCCAATGTTTGGGATTTGCAGATGTAATGGATTCTCTGACCTCTCTGATCTTGAGATAACGCAGTTCTCTGGATCTCACTTTATACTGCAGACTTCAGCAGAGTGCAGCCTATTGCTAAACTGGGAAATCTTTGGCTAAAGTCTTTCCGCAAAGCCATGTGGATCTTATAGCCATTTCTACCAGTTCCAACTGTTGCTCTCACTGTTAATGTCCCACAGCTCCTTTAGGCCAGTGTGCCAGATGGTAAGATACTCTGCTTCTTAGTGTTGACTTCCCAGTCCTAAAGCAGGTAATTTTTTTTTTTTTCTCCTTTCAGCATATCTGCTCCTCTCCTGGATGTGGTAGTGGAGTTAAAGCAGTATTCATAAGTCACCTCATTACTTCAAGGAACCAGATATGATCACAGCAGAATCAAAAAATGAATGCTAAAACAGAGGCAAAAGGCTGAAATATATTACATTGATGACATTATGGCAACATAATGGAGAAACTGAAAGGCAGAAAATGAGATCTTATCTTTTCCTTAAGTTTAGTAAACCCATTCTTTTGAGCTTTATGGATGTGATGAACATCAATAAGATTGATTAAAAAAGGCTGTAGAATGTTAAAATTATACCATGTTGCTTGCAGCTTCAGTATTATTCATGCTTACAATGGGCCATTCCTATACACTGTTCTTTACAGGACAAAATAATAAATTAATTGCTTTCTTCTGTCTGTTTTTACCTTGCCTGAAGCTTGTCAACAACTTCTCTTTAAAGATTGCTGCAGTTGCCATTTGCGTAGTAAAATCTGCTTCTTCAGCTTAGCAGAAACTTTGCTATAAGCCTTATTTCTTCTGAACAATTGGCTCCGCTTACTTACAGCGTGCAGCCTGCCACTGTTTGATAGAGCCATGGGAGAACAAATATAGCAAATGGCAAGATGTACAAGGGACAGACCTCTCGGAGGTGGCAGTACCTTGGGAGGGGCAAGGGCAGTGGAACTAACTGTGTTTCAGCTGAAGTTGCTAGAAGCCTTTCTGTTACCATTATAACCAAAACCAAATCCAAGACTGTGGCTGCTGTAGGTCATGCAACACTTTTGTATTTTGGAGGGTGTATGATTATTTAATCCTTAAACTCCTACTTATGAGCTGCAGAGAGCTTCCACAGAGAATGAATTTGCCCTTGACTTGACTGCATACCAGAGAAAGGAAATCTGATTTTTCTCACACACATTTGTTCATTCAAAAGATAAGGAGAAAGACTAGAGATGATATAAGGTTGATTTGAAGTGAAGTGAAGCTGAGGAGGAATGGTCAGGCTGTATTTGTGTTTATTTAACTTAACGATAGAGTTGTACTTCTGGGAGGTGAATGTTCATGTTGGGGAAACGTAAGGGGATTAAAAAGGAAATTTAATCTTTCATCAATTTCTCTGTGGAGCTGACAATGTTTGGGTAATTAAACTGTTTACCTACATTTTGTGTGCCTGCTGTTACAGCTGCATGCTGTCACCCTCGGTTTTTTCCACTGTATAATTTACTGCATTAGCAAGTTACTGAGACTTCACCTGCCTGCAAACATATCCCCCTTGGAAGGACAAGGGAGGTTTTTGCACTCAGTGTACAGGTGCTTCAGGAATCCATTGAAGGAGAAGGATCATTTTGATTCATATAATATGTATGTTTTTTGAATTATTTGTTCTGAATTGTGCCTGGATAAAAGATGAATCCTTTCTTCTTTTGAATGAAGGAATACTTGGGCAATTGCAGCTCTGTAGGGAAGCCAGCCAAGCTGTTGCTTTGAAATCTGCTCATACTATTCAGAGTCTCTGACTAGTATAGATAAAATAAACTGCAAGAGGACCATATGTGGTGTTTTCATCATGTATATGCTTTATGATTTCCTAAGGCTAACTTGGATAACGTCCTTTCTGGATAGGAGGCTGTGTTGTGCTCCTTTCACTGCCTTTTTTGTTGTTGCTGTTGCTCAGAGGAAAGCCAGCCAGACCCCAGCTGGCAGGAGCAGTAGCAGAAGCAACCAGGTAGGGCCTCCTGCAGCTCAGACAGGACTTTACCCTGTTCCTGACTGTTTGCTTGAGTATTTCCTTAACATTTTTCACTTCATGCCACCAGCTCTTTCTTCAGTTCTGTTTCACTTAGCCTTTCCTGTTGTGGGTTCTTTTTGTGTTGTTTTGTGTTTTGGTGTTTGGTTTTGTTTTTTTTTTTTTTCTCCAATTCCTTTACTTGATCTTTACTAACTCCTGCATCTGAGAAAAAGAGCTGATATTTGTCAGAGTCAGTTCATGTTCTTTTATTTTTTTCTCTTTACAGAATGTTTTCAGGGCATGAATTCTTCAGTACCCTCTATGCATAGCACAATGGTATCTAATTCATGACTGGCCCTTAAATGCGACTTTAGTAAGCTTCATTAACATTTACTTCTACATTGTCTTCATCCTGAATACATAACGCAGTCAGTTTGACTTGAAAAATCAACAGAAAAATTAACCCTTATTGCTGTGAAAACTCAGACATTAATTTCTAAATCTGCTCTTTTCAAAGGAGTCCTCTGCTTTCAGTTGAAGAAAGGGCCCTTTGAAAATATCAGTCTGAGAGGTGGGCACTGTTTCTCCTTTCCTTTTTCTCTACTAGAAACAGAAACACTCCTTTATCATAGGAAACTTTGACTTTTCTGTTGGTGTTTTAATGGCTTTCACAAAAGTTATACATAAAGCAGATACTAAATCCACCATGCCACACTTACTTGCTTTCATGTGCTCCCGATGCTTTGTGGGAAATAGTCCCAACAACTGCCAGTAAAATTAAACTTGCAGAAGTAGGCATAAAGAAATGAGATTTCTCCTTAGCTCTGAAACCAGACTTGTGAACACCTATAACATCTTTATGAATGAAAGAGCATCCAGAAAGCTAGCAAGCCAGAGCAATGCAAGATGGACCAATGTATTTACTGATGCTGGGCATAATAAGAAATGTCTTAAATAGATGTGAATATTTACCATGTGGTAAATTCCTTGAATAATCCCAGAGGAACAGTAGTCCTGAGACACTGTACCAGCCTCTGCCCCAGGCTAAGGAAAGAGAAGGAAAGAAGCACAAGGCACAGAAGAGTTTATGCAAAACCTGAAAACCAAACCAAAATAACCTGTAGAATTCATGGTAAATGTCCTGGGAAAAGGCAAGCCCAAGCCACTCAAATTCCTTTCTATCTTGGTGTGATGAGATACCTGAAAAGCCACCTAGCACGTGTCTCCTCTAGGCTCTGGATGCTACTCCCAGCAGGACTGCTAATGTGATACCCCTCTTGAGAAATGCCAGTTCAGCAGCTCACAGGAGCCCTAGAGTGTTTGAAATGTGAACTAAGAGTTGCTGGCACTGTCTGGTGTTGACTCACATTGAAATGGTATCAATTTTTTTTCTCTTTGGCATTACATTTGTATTACATAAACAGGGAAATCTGAGTTCTTTTCTATGAAAAACTGGCATGTATTTTTCATGCTGAGGCAGACTTGATTTCAGTGCTTGTTTACCAAACTCAAAGTATTTCTTTCTTGGTCTGTTTCTACCTGTTTGTGTTATTCTACATTATTTTTTCCCTACCAAAAATCTTACTGAAAACAGTTCAATTATTCATTTCAACAGACTTTGCAAAGCAAGAAGCAAAAAGAAAGGAAAACTTCTATTGAGGAAACTAAATTTTTTAAAAATTAAATATAGTTTTAAATTGCTCTTGACAAAACAAAAGCAAAACCTAACAAACACACTGTGTCTGAAACTTTAAGCTGAATCTGTTCTTATTGTTAAGCTAAAAAAAATACTCTAATAACTTCTAGAACTTGTGAGAAAAGCTGTCTTTTCAGCAAAATCCAGTTTTAAGCCATCTGTGATTCAACATGGGCAATGCCATGCTGATTTTATTCCTCATATTTTAGTTGGGAGAAGTAAATGATATATGTAGTTCTTAAACAACATTATGTGGTAGTATTGTACAGAAGATACTAATTAAAGTAAAATGATTCTGGTAGAGATCAAGTAGGCATGTAAAAGGGAGTAATCCTGGGGAAACAGAAGTCTTTATGAATACTTATTTAGATTTATTGCATCTACAAAACACATTAGAGCTTTAAAAAACGCCATACCTATAAAACCAAATGAGCAAACAGAAACTGTATACAAAGGTACTTAAGGATGCTGACGGCCACCTTCCACTCACTTGAAAGAGAGGAAATACGAGCAAGCATTATATATACTTTCATGCCATGATGATGCTGACACTCATCTGTTTCGTTTCAGCCTCAGAGAAGGCTTTTATTCCTTCTTGGGCACTGTATCAATATTCATCCAAGCTTCTGCATCTTACCTTAAGGACAGGAACCCTGTTGCAGCAGGTTTGGGTGGTTTTATTTATTTATTTTTTTAAAATACTTTGGGGAACCTATTTTCCCTTTACATTGATGATGACATTGCTAGGGGGTGGTTGAGCAGCTGATCTGTGCAAAAGCTCAAAAGTTCAATTATTCAGCTCCCTTTTAAGAGGGATGATCAAAGCAGTTGATGGGGAACATGGGGAGCAGGGAGTGCACCAGACTGAGGAGGAAATGAATGAGTGTAGGCAGAAGCACAAGAAAATTTCCTTTTCTTCCTTCAGTCTGTTCAGAGGGTAGGGCAGAATGAGGTTGCAAAGTAGCTCGTTTGTAACCTCTGTGTGATAGGAAGCTCCTACTGGTCACTCTGACATGGCCTTGTAACCAGAGGGCCTGACTTGGGCTCTCTTAGGTCCATATGTACCTGAAACCTTCTGTACTGGGATCAAAAAGGGAAGAACAATCCTGGCTTTTGGGTCTAGTTTATAAACAATGCTGGTATCGTACAGGAATATAATCACCTACTATGAGCCCTGTTTTCAGTTAACAGAATGTGGGCTACCATATATTGGTCCTGTTCTACAGAGGTGTAAGCATAGGTTGTGTTACATATTTATGTCAGTAAAATCTGAACTATCGAAACTCCATAGCTTTTGTCATTTCCATCTGCTTATGGGTTTTAAGGACCAAGGGGACCATTATGATTGTCTTGCCTGACCTCCTGCATGGCACAGGCCATGGATTTCACATAGTAATTCTTGGAACCAGCCTATAACTTCCAGCATAACTACAGCATAAAAAGTACAATGAATTTCATAGCCTCTGCAAGTTATTGCCAGATTTTAACTACAATATCTTACAGATGAAGGATAAACCTCTTCTACACAAGGTAATTCTCACCTAACTGTATAAGCCTTTCAAAAACAAACTACACGTGCCATGCTATGCAATTATTGCAAAAAATAAAAACAAAATACTTCCACAATTTCTTCTAGAAATATCTATTATTTTTTTGGTAACCCTAACCCAGTTAAGGTTTTTTGTTTGGTTTTGGTAATCCTAACCCAATCAAACCTTTTTTTGTGTTGGTTTCTTTATTTTTTTTATTAAATGGCAGCTCCATCTATGTAGTTGATTCTTTTACTTCTGGTGACATCTAAGCTTTGTTTATTTCTCTGTGTGATGGACTGATGGGCTCTTTTGACTACTCTAGAAACTGTGTTTGGCAAATACTGCGGGCTTTTGGCATTTCTGGTCTTCAGCACTCTTATTTTCTCAATAGCGTGTTTTGGTTTTCCTCCTCCTGTTTTGTTTCAGATTATGCTTCGATTCCACACATCTGATGTGATTTTGGATCTGTTTTGTAGGTGGCAGCTATTTAATGTAGGATAAGACTGACTTCATCTGACTGCTTTGGAATTTTACAGCTCAGCCAATTACCAGTTATTTCTAATAGCAGAGCTAATAACGATTTTTTTCTAAAAATAGTGTTATATAGACATTAATAACAACTGCTTTCTGTAATGGCTTTACAATTTAAATTGCACGTAATTTATTTTTATTTGATTATGAAAAATATTACCTTCTTTCCCTTATTCCAAACTGTATTCTAATGCTTAAAACTCAACTTTCTTATATTAAGTACTGGAGTGTTTCAGATGTTTCATACATTGTCCTCCTAAATAAATAAATCATAGAATCGTTACAGTTGGAAGAGACCTCAAAGATCATCAAGTCCAACCTTCTACCCAACGCCACCATGCCCACTAAACCATGTCTCAAAGTGCCACATCTAAACATTTTTTGAACATTTCCAGGGATGGTGAGATCACCACCTCCCTGGGGAGCCCGTTCCAATGCTTAACGACTCTTATAGTGAAGAAATTCTTCCTGATATCCACCTGAACCTCCCCTGGCGCAAATTGAAACTGTTTCCTCTTGTCCATAAATTGCAATCCATGAATATTTCACCAGGAGGAAAACAGACAAGTGGATCTTTAAAGGGGGACCATGAAGATGGACTGGAACTAGAATGAGTACTAAAGAGCTTTTCTATCTAATGAACATTGGAGCTTTTAGAAAAATATTTATTTTCTCAGAGCAGGGACATAATTTTCAAACCTTTTGAATGGTTTGTGAACTGAATCTAAAAAAGTATGCACTAGGTTAATCAAGACATTTCATTGAGATATTGACCTTTTTACATTTAGAACAAAGATTAAAAACATTCTATAATTCTGAAGTCTGAATGAAGAAATCTGTTATAAAATGCCAAAACATGACTTTTGAGCAACTTAAAGCTTTTTTTTTTCTGTGAGAACAGAAAATTCATCAGAACAACAGCAAAAGAAAAAAAAAAATTGCAGGACTGTTTCTGCAAAATGATTAGCAAATCAATATTTATTAAGAATTATTTAAAAATTAATGAGCTCTGCTTGAGGTGCTTCAGAAAAATGACTCAGACAAGACATTTAAGCATTAACTAGGAACTTACCGTCTGGCCTCTCCTTTGACAATCCGGAAAGAACTGTCTGTGTACCTTAATCTTGGATATTTTTGTACTGTTTTGATTATGTCTGCTACAATGCATGTGTAGCATTTCTCTAACCAAATAATTTATGTAGTCAGTCATTCAAATACTATAAAATACCAGATGATATCTTTACAGAATCAATGTAATATTGCATGGGGGAATTGTTTCAGCCAGAAAGAATTTCTCTTGAAGAGTGAACATTGCTAAAGCAGTTTCTGATGCCTTTTCTTCTGCAACAGTATATAGCACTCAATTTAGCATAGGAATCAGCTCATCAAATCACTTAGTAAGGCAGGTGCTTATGTGCTGCTGAGTAGAAGCTCTTGTCATTCTTTTCTTCCTTCATCCTCTTGTAGAGAAGCAGAAAGGAATTTCTTGGTTTCTCAGGAGTGTTGCAGCAGATGCCAATGCAACACACTTTGTTGTTAGGGTGAATGCTGATCATGTTCTCTCGCTCTCACATGTAGAGGAATAGCAACAATCTGATAGGAAATGTTTAGAACATCTAGTGTCTGGTATGCAATTATTTATTTTTACAGTGCATTCCTACCATGCATTTCAATCATGCGTCAATATTTTACTGATTCAGAGGTAATGTGTGTCTGAAAAGTTGAAATCTATAAAGTTTATGTTAATTGACAATATAACATCTGAATTTAGAAATACCTGGCATGAATAAAATGTAAAAACGGGATGATTAAGTGTGATTAAATAGTTGACTTTTATATTGTATATTAGTCATGCCATCATCCAATTAAAAGGATAATGGAAACAATAGTGATTTTTTAATTTTTAAACCAGTGTGGGCTGCATTAAGGGGATTATGAAGCTTCATGAAGTAGTTTGCATAATGTAATGATCAAGAATAGTGTCTGATTCAAAGCTGGGCTGCACATGGAAATTAGGCAACTTTTAATTTCTCCTTGAGATAACTTCGGACTATAAATTTTGAATATGAAATTTAATGAAAGTGTCTCCAAGTAATCAAAAGGTTTGCAGAACAATGTTGTTATTTGTGTTCTTTTTCAAGAATTCTTTTCAGGCCAGACTTTGGCTTTGGCATGCGAGTATTGAGGTCAGGATGGCAGGCTGTGGGTTATGTACTTCGCTAGACCGGACTTTTTCCTTCAACCAAGGCTGATATAAATAATTGTGGATACTCCGTGCCAATAGCTGCCACTATATTTTATCCCCTGAAGCCTGCTCTGTGCAATCTGTTGGTTATTACTATTAGTGAGCCTTGTTCTCCTAATTAACCTAGTGATCCTCTTCATTTCATCTGATTAACTGCAGTATGGGTAAAAGTATAGTATTGTGGCCTCTAATACTATTGACAAAGGTCAAAGGAGTTGAATGTCGCTGTTTGCCTACGTGGCCAAAGAGCATAGGGCACAATCTGGTGACATTTGAAGCACCATGGGAAAGGTGTTTCACTTTCCCCATTTCATTCAAAACTGGCAATGGTTAATTCAGCATCTTCAACTTTATTTTGTTCTTCCCAAAGAATAGAGTATTTCAGATATTTGGTTGTTATTGCAATAGAGCTGACATTTTTATAGTAAGGCTTTTTGGTCTTGCTTGTATGAAAGTCTCGGCCCTTGCATTAATCTTGTCAAAGGCAAAATGTTTTATACGTTGCATAAAATAGCTGCACATCTGTTGTTTTTAATAATGTTTGCACATTCGGAACTCCTTTAAAAAAATCATTTTATAATCCAAGATTTTGTACATCCTTATTGTTCTGTAATTCTTTAAAGTATGTTTGAATTGGCTGACTTCTGAGTATTCTGAAACTTCCTGATCGTCATATTGTGTTACAGGGATCATGAGTGAAAGTGGCAAAAAATAGATTTATACTGGTATGTTAATTACCTAGACTAAAGGATCACAGTGCTCAGTCATATGACAATAGAGAAACAAGCTGCTGCTTTTTTTAACAGGAAATCCCTTAATGCAACAACAGATTTATAGGTTAGCTGGTCTAAATTCATCACTCAGAGCTTCAGTGGTTTAATGCAAAGATGGTCACACTAGGGATACGTGGGTGTAGGAATGTCTGAATTGGTACTCTTGGAAGAAGATGATTTAAATGGTTTCCTGAAGTTACAAGGAAGATGTTTGCAAAGCAGTCCTAATGATATGTAAAAGTAATTGAAATGTAAAGCTGTTTTCCCTGATTTCCTATTGCATTTGACAGCCTCTTTCCTCCTTCGTTATTACATGCGAATATAAAGAAGAAAAAAGAGAATGGAGTACCAGTCTGTGTGAATTTTGTCTGAAGCTGAGACTGCATATACAGTGTAGAAATGCTAGTACTATAAAGAAGATAGAAAATGCCTGAGCTTATCTGTACAAACAGATACCAAAATAGACTAATGCCATTTTTCCATGAAGCTCTGTTGGATGGCAGGGTGTATTTTACAGAACCCTGGCTTGCAGAGCCGTGATACCACCTTCCCTGAACTTCCCTGGGCTCATCAGTAGTTGATTGCTGTAACTTGGAGGTGGCAAAGGACAGGGACATGAGGATCAATGTCCTGTGTGGTTTGTTCACAGCTCAGCTGAAAACCTTTAAGCAGCCACAGTATTTTAAAGCATGTAAGTGAACTATTCAGTGTTATGGGGAAGAAATTGAACATGCCTGAGTGTGGCCTATTATGGCTATAGAAAGCAGGTGAGGTATGAATTGCAGTCTAAAAATAAAGCATTGCCTGTGTACATGGTAAGAGCCATGTTAGAGGAAGAAATGTGCAGAACAAACTGTGCACAAATTTGGTGCACGATGAACTCAAGTCTGGCTGCAGCAGCTCTGGCAAAGCACGAAGTTGCTGCAGCGAGTTGGCAACATGAGCTTGTGTGGAAAAATTGGGGAAAATCAAGCAGGTAAGGATATAATGAGGATGTAAATGATGCAGTCTTGAGGAGAAGGGAAGAAGTCTGCCATGCTCTTGCAGCAACATTTATAAGTTTATCTCAGACTAGTGGTGTAGTGGTTCACAGCTCACTAAACCATAAGCATCTTTTTGGAGAGGGTGCAGCTGACAGTGAGAGAAAATACTTACATTTGCTTTGTCCTGTGGGCTGTGCTCTGGGTCACCCTGGGGAAGGAGGGATGGGAAGGTCTGGGAAAGGCAAGGGGCAGGTGGGCTGGAGGGGCACTGGTGTCAGGGAGGGAGTCTGCTGGAAGGGGGGGCTGTGATCCCCGAGAGGGACCTGGGCGTCAGCTCAGGTCACAAAGCCAACCTAAAGCAACACCTGGAGGGAAGCTGTACTGCAAAGCAAGACAGGAGGGACTTGTCATCCTTCCTGGTGCTGTTGGAGGGGGTTGTTTCTGAGCCTTTTATTTACTTTGTCTCCCTCGACAGACCTGAGACTTCTTTATATTTAAGGACTTATCTTCTACTTTATTATTTTTGTATTTTGTAATAAAATGTAGCTTTAGATAGGGAAACTTTTTCCTGTCTTTTGGTCTGACTATTTAAAGGAAAGAAGAATGGGAAGAACAGTCCACTTCAAAGTTTTAACTGAGTTATACCATCAGTCACCCCTGGAAATGAACCTCTTTGGTGCTACAGTGGAAAAGAACCAGATATGTGAACTGATATTCCAATATTCATTATTTTTGAAAATACATTTGTTTAAAGAGGCTGCTTTAGAGCCGCAACAAAGATTTTGGTTCCCAAAATGGCATTGCCTGGGAGTTTCTTCACCTAGAGGGTGGACGTATTAGCTGCCTTTTGAGTGATGGACACCCTGGGAAGTTTGTTTTATTACTCTAGTTTTATGCTTTCCCTTTAATCTAGTTCGAGTCTGGCATCACTTTCTGAGTGAAGAATCAGGGATACTAGGGCTCCTAGAGAATTCTCAGTAGCTGTTCACCTGATTTGCCTCATGCTTGGAAAAAATCAGAAATCACCCAGGGCAGCAAGAATTTCTTCAAATTGGTGATTTCAAAGTCACGCCAAGTTCTAGTGACTTCAGAGCAAACAGGACTTGACCACACATACACATCGTTCTGAAAATTATATGTATAGGATTTCCCACACCATTCTCTTCTGTTCCCATAGCTGATAGGGCAGTTGGTTGCCTGCAATGCTCCTCTTTGTACTATATAGCCTCATAGTAGGGCAGCAGGTGGTATGTGAGCTGTAGGGGAATCAAGCTGGGTAGGATCTTAGAAACAATCATGTTGGAGGCACAGCAAATGGCTGACTTCCCACAATGAAACATTTGAGTAATCCATTGCCATCTGTCTTTATTTTGCAAACCCACTCAATTGGCCAACACATTCAAAATATCACTGCAACTTATTTCTCAAAGAGAATCTTAAAAAGAAAAAAAAAATTAAGTCTGATAAAATTACCTACACATTTTTTCCTGCTCAATTTGTAAAAGATTTCTTTACATTCATGTTATCATAAGGCTTTGTAAAATAGCCTTTTTTTTTTGACCAAAAAATGTACTTCCGTGGGAAGTGTAGATGCATGGTACCTTTCATAAATGCTGTAATTTTGTTAGGTACTCAGATAAACTATGATAATGAACTGGTTCAGCCAAGTAGGCTGAAAGGCAGTGACTCAAGACTGACATATTTATCTGGGCACGGGTGGTCTGACACTAAAAGGAAGGGATACTGGTGCTTGTGCTCAGCTATCTTGTTCCCTCCCTTGCCTACAAGGTGCAGTAAATGCTCATGTCTATGTTTACGTTATTGGAATGGCTATGCCCCCAATTTGTGTGGGTGTTTTTGTGGGGCAAATCTAGAACGGGTGGCAGTAGCAAGTCAAATGACTCGCACAATAGAGCTGTCTGCCATTAATTTTTGGCTCATCTGACAACCTTCTGTCTTAAAAGGTATTTCTGAAGAATTAACAAGGGAAAAGATGATAAAGGAATATGCTATTGGAGAATTTATCCTTAAAGTGTCTTGAAAGATGGGCAATTTAAAAAGGTCATTGTCTTTCCCTTATTCTTGCTTAGCACTGTTCTTGCTTACAGCTTGACTGGCTGCTTTGCCTCTCAGTGCACCGATGCATTTAAAAAAAAAGTTAACTGTTCTTTGTATCTTATTTCTGGTTCTTTTGCTGTAATTGCTTTTGAATGAGAAAGAATTCACTGAAACATGTGAAAGACTTTTGTGGTGGTGTAAATATCTGCTGATTTAGGTCCTAGACAATTCTGAGTTCTGTGTTGTTCTGTGTTGTCTATACTGGCCACTGTTTCTCTTTCTACTCAGATTTCTTAAGAAGCCAAGTTCTAACCCTCATACTTCTGCGTTTTTTTTGTTTGTTTGTTTTTACCTCATTTGACATTTTTGAGAGGAAGTTCTGTAAGGAAAGCTGGACTAGATATAAAGGAGAAACTGGTTTGGGGAGTTTCCTGGAAATCTCTTCACCTCATCATTAGTTTTCATAGTCTTTTGTTCTCCTATGTCAGTTATGTATCTTAGTATAAAACCATTGTTTTATTCACAGGAGTGCTGGCAGCTATTTTTAAATCAGTCTGATTTTTCTCATGTTCCTTCCAGCCACCTCCCGTTAGTTCAGTTACACTTACTATATGCTCAGATTTAACCATTTAGAATGTAAATTAAGTTACTTCTATCAATAGTGAATTTACTTTTCTTCATGCTCTACTACCGTGTACAAAGGGGGCATGTCCATCAGCCTTTCTCAGGCAACGCCCTCTCCAGTATCAGTGTTGGGCCCATTTTAAACTCCATGTTGACTTGTCTTCTCATGCTTCAAGTGAATTCGTCTAAGTCATGTTGGTAATGATGCTAACTTTACATTCCTAAGAAGGAGGGGAAAATAACTGATAGCAACCTTAAAAAAAAAATTCTCTGTTCCATGCCTAATGATGATACAGTGTTACAATCTAATACCTTTAAACCTTCTAGGAATAAGGTTAAATGCTGAGTGAATCTCCTGAAAAGCAAGATAATCCTCCCATTTCAGAGGTGTCTAGGAAGCATGTCTATATGTTTAGAATTTGCAAGCTACTGGACATTTAAATCTATCACTCCAACAACTTTGAATCCTGCCTTTCTTGAGTCTCGGTGGAATATCATTAGGAAAGACAGGGAACAGTGAACGATGGAAGCAAATGAACTTTGGAAAGTTAATTTTAAAAATTATCACTTCTAGAACAGTGAACTTAAACTTTTTGCTGTTAGGTTTGTTACTACGGCTAAAATGGAAAGAAGGCAGAAGTGTCTCCACATAGCAATTTTCCTATACCACACTGATGAGCAACAGCTTTATGAAGTGTTGAACTGCAGGCACAGCTTGCCAGAGGTATGTGCTAGTACCTGCAGTACCATGGTTATGAAGCACTACACATGCTTTTATGGGCTTGTATCTAGCTAGGAGGCGTAGTACAGCTTGCACTTCTGTTCGCAACAATCAAGCTGAGAATTCACTGAACAGCAACAACAAATCCAGTTGTGCCATTTGTCAGACCCGCATGTGGCTGTCTTGGAATGCAGGACGTATTCCAGTATGTTCAAACAGGTAGACTATTAACAAACAAAACCCCAAAAACCAACACCGCCAACACCCCCAAAAAACCCACCAAGCCAAAACTCTAAATCAGGGCTGGTGCAGACTCTTAACACTGTTCAAATATGCAATGACAATCTTATTTTGTACATCTCTCACTTTTAGACAGCTAGGGAAATTAATGCCCTAGCCTGAGGCCTCTGTGCTAATGACCTCTAGCTATGCAGTGATGAAAGGTTTTGTACGTCAGCTTGTTCCCTACTGCTGAAATTCTTTGTGGAACTACATCCTTTTATGCTGGTTTCTTTAAAACTTAAATTTATAAATGTATCAAACATGGGCATTCTCCTTTTTCATTGCTCCCTCTTTGCATTGAAATGTGATCATATTAGAGCAGATGTTTACTGGGGAGACAGTCTCCTTTTCAGAGCGATGTTTGTGGAGTCTTAATTGATCTGGCTAGTGTGCTCTGAAGATTAGGCTACTCCCCATAGATACAAAATTATAAAGCAGACTTAAAAGAAGGATGATATCATGATTTTTCCAGCTACTTATGATGCAGTAAATGTCTTTCTCATCCCCCTGCTTTGCATCTGTCATGGATCCATAGGAAAAACCTGTCTGCCTCTGACCAGTATTTCTGAGAAGGCCCTAACTTTACTGAAAAGACCCAAGCTCATTTGCTTTTCCAGTACAAAGCCCTTGTGTTGATGCAAGGATCTGGCTTCACAATTGCTGTTCTGCTTTCTCTCTGGCTGCTTCTGTTCTTTTAATTTTATGACATTATCTTAACAATCCCGGGCCAGGTCCAAGAACAGTGGGATTCCTGGGTGTGCAAATAATACTAATCAAAATTAGGCATCTAAAAGCACCTATGCTTTGTTTGATTGAAGGGGGCAAGCATGCCTTATGGATCTCTGACAGTATCTTGGTGTTTGCTTGAAGAAAATACTCTTGGTGTAGATAATTAAGCATCTCGGGCTAGATAAGCTCAAATCTTGTGGACTCTTAAAGATGCTTCAGACCTTATCTTGTGCACTGTATCCATTTATCAGTGTGATCATTGACACAATAAAAACCCATTTACAAGCAAAGCTTGAATATAGGCCAGAGGAAACTGAATTTGAAATAAGAAAATTTATAGATCCTAGGGCCAAAAAGGACCATTCGGATTGGCTAGTCTGACCTCCTGTAAATTGAGTAATTCATGTTATTTTGACCTCATCTTATTTTCCCAGTCTCTTTGTCCTTTGCATCAGCTGTAGGATAGCTATTAACCTCTTTAACTGCTATTATGTGTAAGTTACTGGACTGTTTTGCTATAGGTTAGACTGCTGTGGAAGGCTTTGTGTAATCCTGGAATATGCTGGCATCTCTCATTCTAACCGAGCAATGTCCTAGCTACAGAAAGTATCTGATGAAGGGGATTTCAGGGCTATTCTATATCAACTTGTACTAAATGAGCTCTTTGGTTTAAATGGATCATGGCACAAGTACTAGTACAAATCTTACAGGTGGGAAGTTATCTTCTATTTAATTTACAATCCTTAACCATGGTATGAAGATGGATTTAATTCTGAACCCGAGTATGATTGTTCTTAACACCTTTTTAATTGTATCGTTCCTGTTGGAATGGGCAGTGGTGATTTTTAAATGTGAAGTGCTTTGCTTACTGCATATGAACACAGCTCAATTCATTTTTAAGAGTATTTGTTGGATGCTTTCTAAAGCACGGTAGGAACATTAATTCATTTCTGATTATCAAAGTTGTGCTTTTGAACACCATTTCCTTTGTCTGATCAACCTACAAGTATATTTGCTTTATTTGTGGGGGAGTGTAACAGTGGGAGGATGGCACTTGTGTTACTTAAATGGAATTGCTGATCAACTGCTTTGTTTGCTAGGATTCTAGCCAAGTGAGCAATATTAAAACGGGGCCTAATAAAGGGCTTTTTCATATCTTCAATTGGTAGTCTGCTTTAGTAGCTTATTTACACTTAGTTTGCTTGTGTGAGAATCGTATGATACTATTCAGACTCCTCAATCCTGGAAAATACAATATATTGATTTGCTGACTGAAGTTAGAGACTCAAAAACATGCTTTAATAAGGCCAGTTGTTGTTGCATGTTAACAAAATGAACATGATAGGCAAAAAGAATCAGCAGTTAATCACTGTTAATACCTCTGCCATTCATGCAGGTAGTGTTAATAGATGTATTTGGAATAGAGCTCATGTTGTCAAGAATTTCATGTTAATTCAGAAGTCATTGTAGAATTAAAGCAAAATGCTACAGGACTAAATTTTAGCATATCTGTATTCAAGCTACAATACCGTATTTTCATAGTGGAAACATAAGTGACTGACTTGATTGGTTTAATGGTTTTTGTAGAATAATGAGTGGAATGAGAGATGCAGAGGGTGAAGTTGTATCTAAAACATTGCCTGATTATTGCAGTATTGTGGTATGGGACTGTAAACAGAGCTAGTCAATGGCTGGACAAAACAGCATCGAACACTGTTCTGTGCACATGCTCAAGAAGGACATGTATTCCTTCCTGCAGTTTTACCTGCTCCTATGTCACCTTTACCCTGAATTGCTCATTATCTCTGTGCCAATTAGCTATGAGGGTTTGATGAATACTGTCAAGTTCCACCCACCTGTGACAGCAGACAACTCTTGTTTTGATATTCCTTCCTTTCTTCGTCTCCTGGGAATCCAATAATGCTGTTCTTCTCGACAGCTTTAAAATTATATATCTTTATGATGGATGTGTGAATTTATATCTCAGTTGTTTCAGGCTGCTGGCAGACTCAAGTAGTAATCAGCTTATATTTTGACAAGAATATGCAGATGCTAGATATTCCATGAAACTTATACTAAATCATAGTTTCTGGAGAACGGGCTACTGGCAACTTCAGACCATTTCAGCTGCTGACTTCTAGTTCTCTTACTGCTTGGTCTGTTTATTCTTAAACAGCAGAAGAGCCTGGCAGCAGTGTCCTTCAGAAAACTGTGAAGGATGCCTCGTCTTTAGGGTATGTCTTGTGCATTGCTCCCTGCTTCAGCTCTCAGGAGTTCATACTGTCAATTAAATTTTAAAGAAATAAATAGTTGTGATTTTAATCACAACTGCATTCAGGGATCTATGAATAGGTGGTTTTGACATTTTTCACACCTCAATTTTTGTTTAAAAGACACTTGAAAACAAGAAAAGAATTAGGGTTGACATTTTACATGAGGTTTACCTGACCTCTGCAATTCCTGATGAGCAGGATTAGAAGGCAGACTTTATGAAGCCGCTATGTGGGATGTGGGTGAAATGTTATACTATTTTATGACTCTAAGACACCTGTAAGAATAAGTCATAGCAGAAACTAACAGAATGATCAATATTATAAGCAAGAACTCTGGACAGTACAATGTAAGTTTAAAAAGTGAGAGGTAAATCGCTAAAATATTTTGAATGGATTTCACTTTCAAAGCTAACCCTTAAACACCCCAGTGTTCTGCGCAATCAATGCCATAAATTAATATGCAAAGCTGCCAGAAAAATGACAGATGAATCTATAACAGCTGTGAGCTGACGGTGTTGTTGCGGCCTAAAAGAAGTGCGAGCTTTTCTGGCAGTTCTATATGGACATCTCTATTGTAGTTTTAGGGTAATTCTACTCCTAGGGTAAGTACTATGTAATTTGTGACACCATGGATTTCAATTAGGCTCCATCAACATTAAGGTGGTATTTGATGAAAATGAAGGTTTTATTGTTGTCCATAGATGACATATAAAGCAAATCTATCAAACTAATTGGAAGATAAATGAAATCTGAAATAATTCTATGTGGCATCTTCAATTATTTTTAATAGGGTTTTTTTCAGGTTAATTCATTTGAGAAAATAAAGTGGACCTGATTTTAAAAATCTTTTAATAGAGAGAGACTTTCTGTGAAGTTGCAAAGAGATGCAAGAGGAGCACAAACCCTTACAGCTGCTCATCCCTCAGCACAGGCAAAAAGATGTTTTGCTTGTAAGTGGTATAAAATGAGAGGCTGCCATGTGGTGATGGCAGTGTTTTAAAAGTAGTGTGTCTAGATGGAGCATAAATTCTGACACCTCTGAAGCAAGAAGAGGCAGTTTTGGTAATCACAGTTTGTTAAGCTTAACAAGATGCCTATAGCATGTTTTCATTTTTGCTGTATCTCCCCTTTTGCCCAAAATGATTGACTGCAAGGCAAACTTGGCTTAATAAAATAATTATGACAGAATTACCACAACATTGACATGTACCACAGCCCACATCATGTTCTATGGGTTTTCTGATAATGGTCTTTTATAGTGATGAATTCATAAATTATGATGTGAAATAATGGACTCTTATTTGAGTCTGATTTACACTGGTGAAGCAAACCAGGAGTCTGTTACTACACCTGAGGACAAATCCCTACCTGATTTTTAAATGGCTGCAGAAACGTCATCAGTGGAGTGAAATCAGGCAATTCCCATCAATGTCAGGACCAAGTTAAGATGGATAGCTATGAATCTTGATTGTGTTCATGCATTGGAAAAATCCCAACTCTATTTCCATGAAACGGAGGAAGAGAGATGCTCAAGGAATTGCTAAAATGAAAATCTACCAAACCAGAAACTTGATCCTAGTTCTTTTTGACAGTTAAAGGGGTAGAACTGGACTACTTTTCTCTCCTAAAGGAGAAAATGTTAAATTGCAAAGCAGATTTCTGATAGCTAACACATGGCAAGAGCAAAGCAAGGTCTGATACATTGGTGATACACTTGCTCTGACTTGTGGCTGGATTCTGCTGTATGTGTGCCTGAGCTCTACTTGCCACAATAAATTCTATTCTAGTGGTCTCACCTTTCTTGCCACCAGATATTTAGAAATGCATTAGATCAGTCCCTGAAGTGAGAGGAAGCAGACTGTAGCAACAAACTTGATGGCAAAGTTAGTAGATCTTGTTTTAGGTGAGAGATTCCTCATAGGATTTCTGTCAAATCTAACTGTAATCTTATTTAAAGTCTTCCTCTCATGGAGAATCTACTGCCCTCTTCAGCTAGGTGTGCCAATGACTAAGTAATATGTCACCAAATACGATCAGAAACTTTCAGCATTTGACCTGCACTTGTTAAAAATCTATGAATATGTATTTAAAAAAGAAACAGTAAAATGTGCTCTTCAGCTTCAAGAGTTTACATTGTTATAGTCTTGGTGTGTTTTCCTGTTGGTGTTTGGTTTTGTTTTTTTTTGTGGCTCCATCACTTGTAGCTTGAAATGAGTGATAGGTTTCTGATTTAAACCCCCTGCAACAAATATGACAGTTAAAAATGCACTTATGCTGTTTAATGTCTGTGGACCTTTTCACAACTGTGCATTTTTCTGTTCTCTTATGGTAGTCGACATTTATATATATATAGTACAACCAAGGGAACATATTAACGTAACCAGGGTGAGGGAACACATTTACCCTGTACTGTTGTCTGTTGTAATTCAGAAACTATTATGCTAAAAACCACAGCTGCACATCTAATTTTTTCATATTAGTCTTCTAGGCCTGATTATTCTTCAATTTATACTAATGTAAATTAACAGTAAGACTATTGAACTCAGTTGAGTTCTATTGGAATAAATATGGTGTAGGACAAAAATAACTGGTGTTTAGAAATAATAGGAAAACTAAAATTCTTGTAGTTATTTAAAAATAAAATTCATAGATCTAAAATGTGCATTGACTTGAAAAAGGGTCCTGGAGATTCAATCAATAGAACTTTTTTTTTAAAATTTTAAATTACTACCAATTGTGGCCATGTACAAACAAATGTAGCAATGCGGGGTTTTTATTGGTGACATGATCCAATAGCAATATTTTTAATAATATTTGGGGCTTCTTTGTATTAAGAAGTGTTTCATAATAAGAGATGCTTCATTTGGGCTACCTTTCCCTTCCTGTGCTATATGCAGGTGTGATGTTGTGGATCCTTGCTCCATATAGCGCTGTAGAATTCAACCTGGTGGTTACGGGGCAATCGTGAGGAGCAGTGCCTGGCTGTACTTCTGTACTGATTGATGAAAATGTCCTTTTTCTACTGCCAGAGAACACAGCATGCCTAGACTTCCTTTCTGCATCTCATGATGTCTGTCTGCCTAATATGCTCATCTGATCCTGTGTGTTAGGCAAGCACTTTCTCCTTGTCCTTCCTGTGTTCGTTTTACTTTCCAAGTGTTCACCTTCACTTCCAGGATTGCTATATGTGCTTATAGAAGTATGGAATTTAATTTAGGCTGCAAAGGCAGGATGGTGCCCAGCCAAAACTGTCTTTTCTACATAGTACTCTGGAGGGGTGACAAGGTCCCTTGCTGTTTTTTCTTCCGTTCCTCACCTGGACTTTGAGGGCTGAACAAAACAACTCGGTATTGGGGGTGACCTTGATTCCTTCATCAGATATGTACAGATGGATGCTTGCATTAATATGGGCCAAAATTTGCTGGACTCTTCTTGTTAGTAGAACACAAGGCCGCTGTACTAACTGCTGGTACAAACTTACACAGAGTGCTTGGATTTAGTTTTGGCTACATGACAAATACGCTGTAATTTGACCTTCATACAGTTGATATCTCATATATTGTTTTTGCCTAATATGTGGGGTTTATATAATCGAATTTAATTCTTGGGGAACTGCTGCTTTTTCAGGTGGCTTCAAAATGATTTCCTAAAAACTCTTAGAAAGGTTATAATTAAGCCCATATTTACTGGGATTTTCACATTCCAGTGCTGGGTATTCTGCAGAAAAATGTTTTATTTCAGCATTTTGGGAGTACTTTTTCTGCATTTATTGTTTCAAATAATAAATAAAAAATAATTTTTATATTATTTTGTAAAAGTACATGTACACTAAATCACTTCCTTGCTGAAAACCAGATTTGAAACCACGTAAGTGGGCTGCTCCAATGCCCTTTTATTCATGAGGGTTAAAAACTGGCAATCCACAATCGCATTCAAAAGCAATCCAGCTCAGTTGTCATGGAGACAGCCAGGATGTCAGTGATCTGGATTATTATTTAAAAAGCCGAACCACTTCCTTCTGTGCTTCCTCCTTCCTCTTCCCTGATCCTGAGATCCCATCAGGCTCTGAAAGTGCAACATGCTCTTGAAAGTGCATTACCTTTTTTAGTATTTCTTCCTGATGAAGGAATTTTTAACTCTGGGCACACATCATCTGAGCTCTAAGCCTTACCTGCCTGTGACCTCAGGAGGTCATTCTGTAGGATGCTGTGGAGCTTAATCTACACATGCATCAGCAGTAGCCAAGGGTGCTCAGTGCTTTCGCATTTTAGGTCAACTCATGTTTCTACATGATCTTTCCAGATGCAAAGAAGCAGGGTTACACACTTGTAGATTGTATCAGCAGTATAACTTGACTTTTGTTCGCACAAAACTCTAATTCTTTTGGGATATATTGGGCTTCATGCTCAAGGAGTGTATTTTTTTCTCCTGGCTGACTGTTGCCAGCTGAACGGAAGAATGTGGGATGGGCTTTACTTAATGTGATAAGGCTAAATGTTTAATGACAACTGTAACTAAGTTGTCATTAGCTCTTATTTGGTAACCTTAGGCAAACTTTATTTAAAGCTTGAATTATCAAGACTGCTTATGGCTGACAACAAACCGTAATCTTATATTAAAAAAATAAATGAATTGCTAGTCCCAAAATATGACCGATGTTTTCCATGCATAACAGTGCATGAGGTGTTCACAAGCTTAAAAAAAAAAAAAAGCTAAAAACTAGTAGAGAGTGGGAAAAAAAGACCAAAACAAACAACCCCCAGAACTTTATTTGTAGTTCCTGTCCTTGGAAGATACAATGTAATCTTTCTTTATTTATTCATTCCACTCCACTTTGCCCTCTCTGCTGTTATGCGGGCTCCAACAAAGAAGGTGACCCCCAAGTATTCAAAACAAGTCTGGAGTAATATACTAATAAAAATTCATGTGGTGTTTAAAAAAAAAATAAAAAAGGAAAGCTCAAATCTTTGTTCAAGGTCCATTAAAATGTGCAGATCATTCTGTAATACTTTCATTAGCAAGCTCCTTGCTTGAAAAAGGCCTGCCTATTGTGTGAAGAATCCCCCACAGTATTATTGACTGTCTTGTCCTCTCCAAAGGTAGAAGATAAAAATAATTAAAAAAGAAATAGTATGGTGGAAGAATGATAGCAGTTAAGTTTCATATGCAGTCTAGCATATGATACACATTAGCTTTTGTCAAACTCTGTTTGACCCCATGTCATTTGGCCATTCAAGATCATTGAAGGGGTCCATAACTCACGCAACAAGTAAATGAAAATGCTAGCAAAGGTCTACATTAGTTTACAATATAATACAGAAGCTCTAAAGAGAACTCTTGTAAGGCTACCATGAAGAAGTAAAGGGCAACAAAAAATAGAGGTAAATGCGAACTTAAGGACTGGAATAATTTATCATGCCTGAAAACCCTTGTGCAGTAAATGATCATTTCAAAGGGGACGCTTACATTCTAGCAGATCTTTTCTCAGCTTTAGGGACTAAGGGACTAATGTTGCTTAGGAACAACCTGCATATTTAAACATGGTTTTAATCTAAAATACCACAATTCAGTTAATGAATGCCAAGCTCTGAAACTAATTTCTGGACTACTACCTTGTCTAAAGGCTGTCTTGACTTGCAAGTATACGAAAACATACAAGAGCAACTTCTTAATTGTTCAGGCAATCTGTAAGTTTATTCCTGTTTTGTTGTCTTCCAGTGAAAACTTTCCAGTTGGTGTCATGCCCTGTGTATTTTAACTGCCATGCATTCTTTCAGGGCTGCCTAAGTAATTGGGTAAACTGAACTGTCACAATTTGGTACTGTGTCTCTACCACTTGAGAGTCTCTTGAGCTGTTATTCCTGCCTTTGAATCCAACGATCCTGGGTTTTGTTCTTCATGTTATTCAAAGTCAATGCTGAAGAGCTGCACTGTGCTGAGTGAACTGCTGTGACTTCTACTGGGGCGTTGGGAGGTTGAGAAATTGCTCCTGGGTCTGGATGGATGATGGACTGTGAGGATGCATATAACCATGGCTGTGCCTTTGGTGTAGCACCTTGAGACTATAGGGCTGAGATCTTCCAAGTCATGTAAAACCTGTTCAACAGCTAAGTTGCAAGTATCTTAGTAAGGTTTGTGATCATTTTCCTAGTGAAGTCTGTAGGGGTCTGCTCTTACCTCACACTAATTTTGATCTCTATGGGTGCTCCTGCTCAAAAGATAGCAAGATGGAAAGCTACAGATTATGAGACTACTTGGCCCATAATATCATTCTCCTCAAATAGTCTGCACCTGATGTTGTATTATAGCTCTCACTGAGTGAAGTGTCTTCTCAGGGCTAATTAGGTCTGTGTCAGGTCTTTCCTGTATATTCAGTTCTGTTCTATGTCAGAACTGAAAAGGATCATTGCATCCATGAGGAGGGATTTCAGTTTTCAGTTGGATTTGCCTGAATGCACAAATGCTTTTTCCAGCTCATTTCTTTTCTGTGTTCTATTGAAGGTTTTCTAATGATTCAATAAACATATTAAAAGAGAAAGGAAGAAGGGAAATCTAGAAGATAAAGGGCTTAGAATCAGCTCAAAGAAAAACAGTCACTTGTGATAAATGTGAGGTAGTTGGTAATTGATCACAATATTGAAGAATTTTACCTCCGTTAGCTTTATCGTCTCCGATTACATGCTTTCCAATCTGAAGTAAAACTAGATCCATATGAACCTTTTGTAAATAAGATCAATCAGAGGTCCTTTAAAGATTACCAAGATGATGAAGACATTTTTTTCCAAGTATTGCTCTGCAGCCCTACCCATACATTTTGCTGTAAATTTAAGTCTCTGTTTTTTTGCAGTGACAGTAAGGGTAAAAACAGACTCTTTGGCTTTACCTTATGTAAAGGAAGTGCATAGTAGGATATGATGAGCTCAGTGTCTGAAGGTGAACACGAGAGAACTCTGTAGGAGATGAAGTCTGAGTCCAGGCTTTGGTAAGTCCATGAATATGAGATTGGTATCAAAGGACATGATTCACCTAAAATGTGGACAGAAGTTTACTTTTTGGATTACAGTTTTTTATGTGTAGCTTTCTGCTTTCATCTATGAAAGGGATGAGTTTTTCTATTCTTGCCTTTGTGGGTGCGTTTATGCTTCCTGCTTACAGTTAATACAGATTTCGAACATCATACTTAGTGCTTATTGCTATTATCCATCAATACAGTGGCACACAATTCCACTGATTTTAATATAATTGAAGCAAATTAATTTTAATAACTAAAATCTGAACATTAGCATTAGTTGAAATGGGAATAAAATTGCTCCCATCTCACGTTTAAATTACAGCTTCTTTTCATAAATTTTAAAACAGCTGACTCTGAATTCCTACCTGCGTTTTGGGGGGGAAAAATTTATTACCACTGTTTTTTAACAGGGACTCATGCAGAATTCTATCGGGGGCTGTAGTTATGCTAAAGATAAAGTGCAACAAAAGGGCTGACTGCTGCACCAGAAGCATACAGTAGAGAACATTACGGCATTATTTCCTAATGCATAACTGTGCGTCCCCAAAGGGTGGAACGCAGATTTATATTTTCAAATGGTGTAAATGCATTGAACTGGAAATAAAAATTAAAGCTTTAACTCATTGAAATAAGTAAATTTTATGTCAGGCTTTGTGGAATTGTTTTATTGTTCTTGCATAAAAACCTCAAACTGTTTGCTGGAAATATTTTGACCTTTGTTCCAACTTTTCCTAGTGAACTTCTTCTGCTACTTTGGCTTGAAATTATCTTTTCTTTAGTGGAGGGGAGCATTTTCCTAATCTTTTATAATGAAAAATAATAACCAAAACACTAAAAACGCTCTCATTTCGGTCTGATACTTGCTGAGTCTCATAGCAGCCTCATGTTCATGTACTCAGCAGTGATTCACAGTTCTGAGGCTCATACCATATACAAAAATAAGGTAGTCCTTAATTTGTCTCCTAATTCAATTCAAAAGAAAAACTGTTGAAATTTTTTAACTGTCTTTAGATTTCATTGCCCCAATTCTGTATCGATATGGGAACCGCCTGAGGATTTCAAAGTTTTGGGGAACCCATGTTGCACTGCTGATCTGTGAAGGGGTTAGAGTTGCTATTGGTCTATGTTTATAGATTTGGAAACTGAAGGCAAGAAAAGTTGTGGCTTAAATGAATATGGCTTTTCTTACTCAGGCAAACTGGCTTGTCTCCTGTGTCAGGGTGTATATAACCTGTTCATATTCAACAGGCAAAATGTTTCTGCACAACTCTCCTTCTCCTCTGCTATTTGGTATTTCACATCTGTGCCACATTTGTGGCTCTGACCTGGAAGGCAAGTCTCTATCTGCAACAAAAAGCTTTATGTCTGGCTGCTTATATTGATTTGGAAAGTTACAGTGGGTGAGCATATTAGTAGAGCTGCCCTTCTAGAAAAATGCATTTGGTGGATTTACTCTGGTTTCGTCCTATCATGACCCGGTTGATTAAGCAGGTGATACTCCAGACTTTTAGCTGCAGCAAGGAGTTGCAGAACCCTTTGAGGGTTGTGTTTTGACTGCAAGAATATCCTGCTCTGGCTGCGCCCATTTACACAGACAGTACTTGCTGTCGGAGTCTGAGGGACTCTGCTGAATTTTACATTGTAGTCTTGTGGCTTGGAGAGATGCTTTCCTGTTTCTGTCATTCAGTAACTTTTCTATAAGTAACTTAATCCCCCTACTTACAAAACTGCAGAAAGCAAGAAATGCATATCAACGTTGTGGATACAGACTGACTCTTAATTTGAATTAATGCTTTAAAATAATGGTGTGTTTTATCTCTGCCCAACTTAACTGAACCATGTTATTGTTTTGGGGTTTTTTCCCTGCTTTCAAGTGTAAAGGGTACACAAACTTTACTGAATGGTGGTAGAGGGGATCATGTTGGAGCAGATGATTCTTGGAGTGAGGATTAAGAGTCCTTGCATATGAGAACTGCTAGCGCTGCATTAACATTAAAATTTAATGGTTGATGTGCATATGTGCATGAAGGGAATAGGCTGACTTCTTAATTTGGGATAGTGAATGCTGTTAACTTTCTCCATGTTTATGAAAATTAAACTTTAATTACGAGGCATTTGTTTTCAAGTTAATTTCTTTCTCTTTGCTTTGCCTTTGTGCTCAGGTTGACAACTGGAAAGTGAGATTACATAAATTGTTTAATTTAATTAGTAGTCTCATGGTAAATGTTCTGCAGAGCACTAGTGACTGACCTGTGCCCTGACATTATTGAACTATAAAGCAAATACCCATGAGAAGAAAGTATGGCAAATTAGCAAATTTTCTACTAAACACTGAAAATTAAGCTCTCCTCTCATAATTGTGTCTCTCCTCTCATAATCTATGCAAATCCTTGTACTAATATAACTCTGCGAATCTGTTACTTGAGGAGGTGAAAACCAGTTTATTTCAAACTCCTCATTGAACTGACAGGATGCTAGTTAACCCTCTTTCCCCCCCCCAGTCCTTTCCATTCTAATCTGTTGCCTGGCAGAGCCATACATCTGAACTCCTGCGATGAATAGAGGGTGTTTTGCATTATGCATTACTGCAACATCAGGTAACGGAAAAGGAGAGGCAGCTACAGCCATTACACTGTCTGTGGTGGTACCAGGTGACTTCAAGGAGCCTTTTGGTGAATGGGGCTTAGCCACTAGGCACAGACTGCTGGGTCTGTATCCTCTTCCAGTGTTAGTATTCAGATTTAAAAAACTGCAATTCAAAACTGCATCAGCTTTATACACACTGAATAGCTTGAGGATAGTCTTGAGGAACAGTGTTTCACAGTTTAATTGTTTGTAACTGTCCTAACAGGCTGGGAGCTGGACTCTGAGTCCTACTAAGGTTTAACTTAGCTTAATTTCAAACTTGTTTATTCCAAAGGGTGGGTAAGAAAACACCACTTATGACTCTCTTTGAATAATTTTAACTGCTTAAGATACAGGCAAAATTTTGTGGGCGGTGATGAGAATTTAAGCCGCTTCAATGTAGTGTCAATTCCTTACCAATCATTCTTTCTTATTTTTTAAACATAAACTCTGTATGTGAAGCCTAAGAGAAATCAATACTAAGATGGAAGTTTTAATGTGGAACAAAGTGGAATTAATTTGGGTAATTTACCTTTAGAGATAAGTTGCTAATAATTAATTTCTTTAATTTTATGAGATGTTATTAGCAGGTTGTAAAGGAAATCTGAACTTTTTTAGATAGAGTGCCAGAGCCTTATGTGTGAATATATGACTCTCCTAAAATGTTTCCAATGCTGTCATCTCTCTAGGAAAACCAAGCCATCTGCCACAATGATTATGACAGAAACCTGTGATAATTTAGTTTTCTAAAAAGATTAGACTCTAATGAATTTTCATCCATATTGAAAGCTGAATGTTAAAAAGCAGAAAGCGTGTCCCTGCTTACCAGCATTTCATGAGCTGGATTTCTTAAACCCAGACTTGTTTTACTTCTCTGATGATGGCTGTCGTTTGGCATTTGGGTTTTGGCAGCATTTTTTTGTTTGTTTGTCTGTCTTTAAGAATTTCCAGTACCTCAGAGCTATCTTGCTATCTCTTTCAAAGCTCCTGCCATGCTGGAGATAACAGTGCTGATGAATAGACTAAGGAAGAATTTTATGTCTTAATGACACATTAAATGAGAGTAAAAAACATAGCAACATTGCTGCATAATTTCTCACAAACATTTTTACAAATCTAATTGCATATTTTTTTAAACTTTGAAACCTTAATCTCTGACACTTTATGTATCTTAGATTCCGTTATGAAAGTGTGCCATGATATAGTTTAAACACTTTACAGCTTCCTACAAAGTGATCTTAGAGTTCGTTCTTCTCTAAAAGAATGGTTTCTAAAGACATTGCCTTTTCCTTATTTACATCAGCTTCTTCATTGCATCATCAAAAAGCAAAATGTGTATTACAGCTTGAAAGCAGCATACAATCCACTGATCAGAGAGGGGAGTGAAACAGGGCTTTTGAACAGCTTTGCCAAGAAGGTGCATTGAGGCTTCTTAGAATTATCATTAGGTGCCAGCTTCATCTTGCTCTGAATTCTTCAAAGCAGCAGGACTGTTGTTTCATTAAAAGAATATATCTGCTTTTAAAGTAAGAGATTGTTAATTAAATGAAGTTTGCTACCAAATATTGATAATATTTGAAGTGCAAAGTCAGGACTTGTCAAACAGCTTGGTGTACTATTCCTGGATCTTGAAGGCCTTCTACCAAGCTGGACAGGCCATGGCAGTACAGGCTGGCTTAGCTTGGAGCTGTGCTCTGGCTGGGAGGTTAAAGGTAAATTGTTAAATCCATTGAGTCCAATGTGCATCTGCTGAGACTGCTGATGCTGGAGAGTGAGGATGTTTAATGGCAAACATTTAGCTCAGCAGGTGGACAGATGTGGTACGTTAGGGTTTTTTTTCTGAAGCTGATAGCACATATCTAGCCTAAAAGTTGAACTTGAAAAGAAAACGCTGTCCAATCTCTAGTACCTGAAGATCCAAAAAGTGAATAATCCTGTCTGCATGGGAAGCACCCTGCACTGGACCGGGAAATTAACTTGGCTCTTTCAAGTAAATTAGAAAGCCAGAGTTAACAAACCTCCCCAGAAGCAAACAGCTGAAGTAATCATCACAATTTACAATCAGGATTCTTAGGACTTCAGGGAAAAACAGGACAGGAGAGGGGAAATATGTCTGAGGGCAGGAGTTGGCAGTTGTCTAGGCAAGCTTTAACTTCATATGGCTTATGCAGTTAATCCCTGTGACTCCTTGGCTCTTCTGCAATACCTAGTAGGTAGGCTTAATGTACTAAACAGCCTGTGAGCAAAGCAGAGAGTGCTCGTGGTACTAACAGTGTAAAACAGCTCCCAGCAGAGTGGGGAACTGGAGACAATATCATCTCCTCAACATGATGCAATTGTATAGCCTCTGACAGTACACTTCTGGAGCCTGCTGCACAGTGACTGAATTAAAGCCCTTAAGCAAACCAGGCAGAAAATATAAATTAGCCAAGAAGGCACATATATCTGAAAAATCAATTTAAATCCCAGAAGGCCCTTGCCAGCAGGACCACACTCTCTGACTTTTCATATCCATCAGAAATGTTCAACACAAATGTATTTTTGAGTACTAGTACTAAATAACAGACCCCTGAACTAGTGATCCAGAGTCTGCTAAATTATCCTCTATCTCAATAAGGCACAATAGAAATATTCATAACTGGGCAGTGTCAATAGATGTGAGTTGATTACTAACTCAGCCCCTTTGGAAATCAAGTTCTGCAAGTCTTCACATAGTATGGCAAGATAAAATTACGTCTTTGCTAATGTTTAGCGTTAGCTGCTATCCACACCATTGCTGAAAGCATTTGTGCCTTTGAGTAGGGTATAATTCAAGGCATAAGGGAGAGCGATGCTGGCAGTTACAAGATGTCACTTTCCTTATGCATGGTGCAGTGAGGAGTGTTTGCTCCCTCATCTCTTGGCAAATGCTGAAGTATAGAAGTCATTGCAATAGTTATTAATCATTGAAAATCAGACATGCCCCAAGCAAGAGTTTAACTGAATGCAGAGCTCACTTTATCAGATTTAAGCCCTGATGTCTGTGTTTTCAAAGTTCCATTAAATTGCTCCTTAAATTGGTATTTGTACACAGACATAGCATGAGCTAATAACTGGAGGGGGGTGGGTTGGAGGGAAGGGATTTCCAGGGATAGCATGGGGAAAGCTATCCATACCCCTCAGGCTTGCACTCTGTGTACAGTGAGGTCCTGTCAGCCTCTGTAAGGGTACATATACTGTGTGTTCTGTCCTTATTCAAACATATGCCCAATTAGGACCTAACCTTTCTTGTTACTTTTGCGCATTTCTGGGTGAGTTCAGTTCTTAGACTTAGCTTACCAAGTTTATTAGCATGTAGGGAGAAAAATTGGCACCCTAGAGAAGAGGTATCAAAAGTTGATATTGCAAAAAAGTCTTCCATTATGAAAGCAAACCAAGTAATGAAAGAAAATATACTGAAGTGACAGTTTCTGTTACTACATATTATGTGAACTAACTTCTAGCTATAAAATTAAGGGTTTCCTTTACAAGCACTTCTGCACAAGTACCATTTTTGCTCAGTTTCCTTCCTCCTTGCAAGGGAGCCTAATCTTTCTGTATGTGGCGTTCTCTTTCACACAATAGCCATGTGAAAGATTACTAGGTGACGCTGTAATGGTTATGAAAGCTGAGTAATCAGCAGAGGATGACACCTTCCAATTCTGTGGACAGAAAGTCCTCACCCACACTAATGACAAAAAGAGAAAAGAAAAGAGGAAAAAAAAAAGTTCCAAAAGTTTCTAATGTTAAGACTTTGGGATTCTGGCGATTAAAAAAAAAAAAATAAAATTTAGAACTGACTTAATAGTGAGTTTTTTGTTGAGTAAAGATGGAAAGTGAAAATACAATGAACTTCAGCAATCCACCAGGAATACTGTGAAATAAAACAAGTACTGACTTGCACTTTTGTGATTTGAATAATATTTTGATTTCTCACTTGCGTTTCACACCCACCTCCATATTAATTGCTGATATTTACTGTCCCTTCAGAAAATATCTAACAAATGTGTTATAAAACCACAATTTCCGCTTGTAGTGATTTGTTGGGCTTGATGGTTGTTCTCCATGAATTAAAGTGAATAGCTTGTTATGTGAAATCTCAGTCCAAATACAGGCGATTAGAAATGTCTGTACTTAAATTTAGGCACCCCAGTACCTATCCAAAATGAGAATGCAGTGAGCCTGTTAGCAATAGGAAGTGGTAGGTATCTGGAAGTATCAAATCATATAATATTTGCAAAAGCTATTGAAAATGAAACAAATGTTGAAATAAAACATTGGCCAGAAGAAAACATCTGGGCTCCTGTTTCTGAACAAAATGGCTTTGAGAACATTAGAAGACTTGGGAGATAATTATTTTTAGTAAGAAGGAAATTACAGACATTTATGGAAACAGTATTTTTCAAACTTTTTTTTTTCTGTTTCATCCTTTCTTTTGGGTCTCAGGATGACTTAAATTTTGGGGTCCTAAAAGCAAAGGAAGTGCAATTATGACAATGATGAACAGAGACATCATGATGATGTAGTATTCACACTGCAAGAAAGGCACCTATTCCTGGAAGGCTTTCACTGCAACTTAGTAAATAATTTTAAATAACAAACTCTTGCAATGTAATGATCCCACATATATGAAAGTCAGACTTTTTCTATTTTAACTGTTTGAGGGATGGATGGATGGATGGTGATGGGGAGGAGACAGCCTTTCCCTAGACTTTGATGATAATTTAATAAGGGTCTTAAAATGCAGACTCGAAGCTGTGTTTTCTTACACAGGTCTCTTTGATCTTCTTTTTAATATCCACCCAACATTTGAATTTCATGCACAGCAGTACGTGCCAGCAACAAACAGCTATAAAAGTGTCACTACATTGTATTATCAACTCTCTTTTGAAAAGCTGTTTTATTTATGGCGTCTTATAAACTTGTTATTTCAAGAAAATGGGAGTAATTCTACAATAGGACCATCTAATCAGCAGCGTCTCCTTGGCATGGCAGTGAGGGAGATAGGATTTCACTCCTTGTCTGCCCGTTTCCTTTTAACAGCGAGTAATGCTGTGCAGCATGGTGCCGAGAGGGCGACAGCGCCATTCCCCACACAACCCTCCACCAGTCAAGAGTTTGCAGCTGAACACTACCTGCAGTCTTTACGCTTGGCTCTCTCAACACATTTATTTTTAGCTTTATATCAGCATTTTATGCCAACTGAACAGATAAACAAATCTTTAAAAAGTCTTCATTGTTCCCTGCTGCCAACCTGGAATGATGCCAGAATCAATTTGAAGAATTGCCTCAACATCCCACTGTGCATTAAATTGATGGTAAAGTGTGTTCTCCTCTGAGGTGGCAAGCGAGAGAGGTGGGCAAGGAAAGGAAAGGCAGGCGGAGAATCCCTATTGCTCCTCTGAGTAAACCAGTCTCTCCCCTTATCTCTCTCTCCCCCCGCCCCCCGCTGCCCTCTCTCTTGTCCCACCTTGAAGTCCTGTTCAAGGGGGTGGGGAGTGTCCATATTTCCATATTGCCTCCAATAGATCATGTTTTATTCCTCTAGAAAAATAAGGCATGTGTTCTTCATACTTCCAAGTAGCTGAACGTGAACATAGATCATGTTTACCAATTCATCTTAAATCACATTATAAAATATTCCAACTGATTTTTTTTTTTTTTAAATGGCCAGATAAATCTTTTTATTATGTTCGATGAATTTTCAAGAAATAGTCACTGGTCCAATATTGTCCGATTTTAGTGATCCTGTCTGGCTACTTTTATCTAAAATCCAAATCTTCTGTTTTATTCAACCTTGCAGGAGCATGCATTACTTACTGAAGATTAACAAGCATAAAAATGTAGTGCTTTCACCTTATGTCTCCTTTTCCAATTAATACATGACACACCTGGAATTACTAATGTCACTACTGAAAAAACACCTGATGCTGAAAGGATACTTGAGAAAAACCTGTGCCATCATTAGACACTGTTTCTGGGAATATGTAAGTCGTGGTAAAAAGCATCCCAGCTTTAATAACACTTTAAAAAAGGATGTGAACTGCAATAATTGTCCTGATGCTTTGCTGTCTAATGTGGTAAGATAGTGGATAGTACGTATCTCCATCTGTGCTTTGCTGACGGGAAAGATGAGAGTTGCAGGTGCCAGTTGCAAAGGCTGGGGCTTGAGCTGAGGCTGCGGAGTGCAGATCTGGGCATCCGCAGCCCAATCCCAAGTATGGACCGAGGTATGAGCTCTAACCAGTGCTTTCTCTGAGCCTTACAGAGCGATGATTATTAGCTAGTGTTAAGGGTAGAGGCTTTATATGGGAAGACAGGGTTTGAACAGTGTTTTAATTTCCTATTTTTGACTGAATAGTTAGAATGAAGGTGAGGTTTTTCATATTTATTTTTTTTTAATTTCTTTCAGGTAACTGTACTCAAGTGAATTTTGACTTTATTTTGAATTTGGCAAAGTGTCTATTCACATAAAATAATTAAACTGAACATTCTCTTTTGTATTAAAAATAAAACCAGTCCATCCTATGGGAATAGCCCTTTTTATTTTTTTGTTTATCCATAAATAGGCAAAACACTATGAACAGTGTCTGAGCATGATATATTTTGTTTCAAGAGATCTGGAGTGCCCACAGCTATACTTGACTTCAGGAGAAATTCTGTGTGTTCACTTCTTCTGAAAATTAGACCCTTTGTTCTTTTCCTAGAGCAATGACAATCTATGTCTCAAAGGTAAAACCACGCTGTACCATAAGCTGCAATTGTAACAATATGCTTGTGTTTTGGCAAAGTTTGTTCCAAGTAAAAAAAAAAAAAAAAAAAAAAGGTGGGGTGGAAGAATTCACTTTTTAAAAACTGGTTTAGATTTAACATATCCTTCAAGATTTTAATATCTTAAGTGTTCTTTTTCTTTTCCAGTCAATATTCCAAAGGAGACTTTTCTCTTGTTCTTCTGTCCTAATAGAACTGGAGTAAAAAATGCATTGCTATTGTGTTTTAATTGTGACAGAAAGCATGCTAGCTGCTTCATGGAGCAGAACTGCGGGAAATGGGCAGCTCTGTTCTTTTTCAGGTACTTTTCCTTATCCTTACTTGTTACTGTTTAAGAATTTAAGAAGAGGGAAAAAAAAAAATCAAGCCTGATGCCAGATCTCACAAACATAAATTTAGACACCTAAATAAATGTTTTGATTTTTCAGATGTTCCACTTTTTTTTTTTAGAAGGTTCTCAACTTCTGTAAAAGCAAGTTGCATTTGTTTAAGTGTCTAATGTTTGGAGAGGAAGAAGATATTTTCCTCATAGACATTATGCAGTGTATTCACAATTACATTGTCACATTGAGCAGTCTGTCCTCTGTGCATACATATGGGAAACGCATCTGTTCACAAGGAATTATTTCTTGGAAAGCAACGTTCATCCTCTGAGTCTTGCTTACCTCTAAAACTCCCCCTAGGTATCCTTTTCTGGAAGCTGTTGGATGGCAAATCTGCCTCTTATGCTGTCATTTTGTGGTAAAGAAGGTTGTGTTTGTATCACATTTTAAATAGGTACAGGTGAGAGGACCAAATCAATGTGTGTTTCAAACTATCTCTTGGTTTATCTATAAGACCCATGCATATGTTGCAGCTTCTTATCTTCTCTGAGAATTTCTGTGTTTAGTATTGACTGGGTTTTCCTGATCTGTGTGTGCCTAAAGTACAAATATCTGTTAATTCACTAATAATTGCATACTTAGGTCACTTGCATTTGTTAATCTAAGAAGATAGTGCAAGGAGGTTGTTCGGTGTTTCTTTTATTCATTCAAGTCTTATAAATTGACAGTTTCAAGACTGGATGCAGAGCACAGACTGAAACCCATGCACAGGGTCAGGGAAGAACTAGATGTTGGCAAGATTTATGGGACTGGGAAGGTCACCAAAATAGGCAGCGCTGTTAGTGCCCAAATGGGATACTGGACCCACTGGCTGCATGTGATGTCTTGATGGATGTGTTGCAATTACTCTTAAAGTAGTAGAATTCGATAATTTTATGAAACCCTTCAAGTTGGCTACAAATAGTAATTACCATTGCTAGAGTAGAGTAATTAGTGGCATTTAGTTGAACTTTAATGGTATTCTCAATATAAGACTTGGTCTCTACTAGTCTTTTCTATAGTAAATGTAATGGCTTTTTAATGATAATCTGTAAAGTAAATGAATTGAACATTTCAGTGGAGGTCTGGTAGAATGAATGAAAATTTCAGAATAATCTGAGTGGTATGTTAATTGCTCGATAGTTACATTAAACTGCATGGCAAAGTGGATGGTATTCAAAAGAATAAGCTGAAAATATTCTTCCAACTCCAAGATGGCATGTCAATTTAAGTTTTAAAGGCTTTCTAAATTTAAATAATTATCTGTGTTAAATTTTACTGTCTGTCATATTATAAAATCAAAGTAATGAACTTAATAGCAGAGAACATATTTCAAAACATCTTTGGAGCTGGCTGAAAATTTTAACAACTGTTTTTGATCACAAATAGCAACTTCATGAAATAAAAAGTGTTTTCAGAAACGATGTTTGATTTTTTCAGCAGAATAAAGTCAAAATAATACCTTTAGAATTTCTTGCTTTCATTTTACGCTTTTTGAGATTAACGAAGAAATTGTCTGGATGACTTCTTAATTCCAGTTCATGTTTTTCATGCTGATTTAATACTTTGAAATGACTGGATTACCTGTGGAATACCGATTTTATTTTATGGCTAAGTCTAATCTTATTAATCAAAGTAGTTCAATATTTTATTTTGCTCTTTGGTGAAATAACCAGTCTGTCTGACTAGAATTGAAAAGTTTGATTTTTGAGTATTTTGTTTGAAAAACAAGCAAACTTCATTGCGTGTCCAGGATTAGTGCTTAGTAGTGTTTTCTAATTATTTTTTTCAATATGGTAAGTGAAAGATTAAATTTCATTAACTTTATTTAAAGAAAGAAAAAAATCTTGTTCTTTCATACCTGTAACAGCAAATTGGTTCATTAGCGAAAAATACAAAGGAGCAAAAAACTTAAAGCAAATATTTGCCATTTTCTGGGGAGAAAAATGTTCATCATGGAAGTAAAATTATTCACACCAGAAACCTGATTGGAATGTTATATTTATGCAATCATGATAGAGCTCATAATCATGATTGTGCACTGTATCACAAGGGATAAATAAAAACACAATAGGCTTTGTTGCATCGTGTGAAATATTATAAAAGGAGAAATCGTTAAGAAATAAAGTCAGAGTGTTTCTCAGAGCCAAAGCAGAAGCAGCTTTCATTGTTCTTTGAGAATGACTTGCATAGAGATGACTTTACAAGTTGATCCAGGCTGCTCTATAGTGCTTCACTAATGCAACTGATAAGCAGTAAATTTAAGTAATTAAAGTTCTCAAGGTCTGCAGCAGTTACTGTCTTGCAGATAACAGAGATACCAACCATTGCATAAGGTTGTTTTCTTATTGCAGGACCGCCCAGAAGCATTATCATGAATGGCCATGTAGCTACTGCACTTTGTCGTTTAGGTACTCGGTATGCTGTTCCTATCAGAGTTGCCCATTAAATTTTGTCTCTAAGCTCTGAAATTTCTTCTGTTTGTAGAATTAATGGGTTTCCCTTGGTTTTGTCCATGCTGCTACTGATAAGGTTTTTGAGGAGTCCCTTTTCCCTAGACATACAAACCTCAAAATCTTGTCTTTCACAAGCGATCATAACATCCTAGAACAATTATAAAGTACTTTAACTTGCATTTTGCTCCAGTTTACAGCAGTTCCCAAATGCTGCAGAAAGATATATTTTTTTTTTTTTTTGGAAGGATACATACTGGATAATATACTTAACCCTACAGAATCACTAATATGGCAAATAACATGGCCGTGTCTCTACTTATTCATTAGTATAAACAGAGTGCTTTGTCAGCCCAGCAGGGTAGGCTGCACAATTCTCTTTAATGTCCAACCAGTCTCAAATCCCAGGTGAAAGGCAGTGTCTTTCCTCTTCCAAGTCCTTTTGTACATCTATTGTCTATCCTTTGAACTTGAGTTCTCTATTTTACCTGTCCCCAGTGCCTTGGAAAGAGAGACAAGGAGGGAGGGAAAGGCACCTAGGGGTTTTGTTAATCTCTCTAAAGAACACATCTTGGAGGTTGCCGCAGGCTGTTTGGGACTGTGCAGCCTGGTAAGATTTGCACCTGACCCCAAAGTTGTAAGTATCTATCTACTACTAGTTTTAAAATGCCTAACAGTAAGTTATGGGGCTTATTCTTCTTTCCTATGTGATGTTTGATTACTACCATTAAAATTAAGCCAATAAGCCCATGAATTATGTCCGTTTTCTTGCTTTCAATCCATGAAGGCAGATATGTATGGTTTTGGCACAAAAGAAAGTTTAGAGTTCAACCCTTTGGTTGGGCCATCACAGTTATTAGTTCATGCCACTTCAGCTAATGATTTTACCAGTGTCTTCCTGGAGTAGAAGATTTTTCTAGACTACAATTAATAACAAAATCATTGGGTATCCTGAACTGATGAGGATGAAGTCCCCCAAGTGGTAGGAAGATGATCTCCTTTGTTGTCATTGTCTTTTTCTTTTGTTTCTTTTTTTCCTTCCATTTTGCTGCGGTTTGAAGCAACTTTTGAACACTGCCATCTGAAACTCAGTTCTGTTACTTCATGTGATATTTCTTGAACTTTTCACATCATTTCAGGTCTGTGGAGCTTGTGCCTAGTGGGACTTGTATGGAGTTTTGGGCTCATCTCATCTTTGCGGAGCAAAGCCAGTATTAAAACAAAGCTGCCAGGCTTTATTCAGTTGTACCACTTTGTTGTGAACTTCAGTTGGGCAACTCTGAAAGATAATGCTTGTAAAAGGAAAAAGATAGCACTCAAACAGCAAAAGAAAACCTGGCATTGAAATCACAAACATGTTGTGATAATCATAAATGTCACTTGGTAATTCTTTGTAGGGGCTTGAAACTAATTTTCCTTCCATTTATTCTATTTACTTACCCTCTTTCACTGTGCCTCATCACCACAGCATCAAACACAGAACAAAGTTAATCAGCAAGAGATTTGCCTTTTTTATGAATGAAAATGAAATGAGGAATCTTAGTAAATTTCCCCCTCTCTTAATTGTGATAATTGGGATCTAAAAAAAACATTAAAGCACAGCTCTGACATTGAAAGCTGTAGTTGAATTGTGCTTCTAGTCTCAAAGTGATTCTTTGTTTTCCCAGCTCTTTATGTTCCTTCTTACAGTAGATCAGTCCAGATTTCCATGTTCAGGCACACACAGCTTTGTAAGTTTAGGTTTGGACTTTGGTTGAGAACTTTTTAAACATTTCTAGGTTCTTGTTGATACCTGGAAGATCCAAAACCGAAGTGAAAGATTTTGCATACTACTGCTCTTAATGGATCCAGACTAGGCAGACATGCAAGGTAATTTCTGGTTTTAGTCTATAAGAAAAGTGAGTTGCCCTTGATAGTAGTGATCAACTCATCAGTGTTTCAGCATCATTAGAATTATCTTATTTGGTGTTTTAGTGGCGGTGCCTGAGTTACAGCATGTGTTGGTTTTGCTGCTGGCCAGAAGAATTTAAAGCTACTAACTTGGTGCCCCAAGGCATCAAAATTGTACTGCCTGTGTTGCGAATGAGCTGGCCTTGGTGCTGCTGCAGTGAGGTAGATTTGGCCTCATTGGGAGTGACTGTTGATGCACCCCCTAAGTAAGCAATCAATAGTATTGATCTCACTCGGTGAGTTGTGTGCTGCTCGCGAGGCAGTGGCACGTGCTGCAGACTAATAGGGGAATGAGCCAGCTCACCAAGATGCTGCTGACTTGAATTACGAGAATTAGAAGTGACTGATGTTGAGAAAGCTAAAGAATTAGCTACTACCCAGGTTAGTGCAGTCTAATCAGTGACTAAAGATGATGCACATACTTGCCTCGGCAGGAGCTGGCCTATTTCTACCTGTGTGCTTGCATGTGGACATGCAGCCTCTGAGATGACTGGTAGCTTTTACACTTTTGTACCTCAAGTGCAGCAGCGTGAGCTGAGTTGCTCTATGACAGCTGCAGTCTTGCACAAATAAAATGGATAACAGAAGCTGACAAACTTTCTCCTATAAACTGAATTTTCTAATAACTTTTAGTTGCTTTAATTACTTTCCATGGGTACAAGGAGAGCTTTAGTATAAATATTAATGTTATGAATGAAACATGAGACCCTTTTATCTCAGTAGTGTCTTCAAATTCACTTAGAGTTTCCTTCTGATAGAATGATTGATGGAGTATCTTGTTCAGAATTGGACTGACAACAAAAATTGTAGTTAAGAAGAAATAGCATGATTTTTAAAAGCATTTAGCTCTTGTGATGTTGATAGCAAGAGTTGAGTACATTTTAAATGTCTTTAAAATCCTCCATAGTAAGAGTTGACATGCAATTTCACTTGCAGACATTAGGAAAACTTCACATATTGACAAATTTTTCCTTTTCTATTTCCTCATCCTGCTTCAGAATCCATTTTCCTTTCCATAAAAATGTGTTATTTATTGCAAAGCTTTTGCTGAGTAATTGAAACAATTTCCTGATAAGAAACTTGCTGATACTTCCTGATAGTCACATCTAATTCCTATGCAAGAACAAGGAAGAAATTCTTAAATACATTTTTGATAATTCTCTAGAAGAACAACTGACAGTTATTCTTACTCATCTGTGCATACAGTTTATATCTGACAATATCTAACTACTTTCACAGCTCAGATAATACAGGATGCTGACCAGGGCTGCAAACATTTGCTAGACTGATGTGAATGCTTTCTCCATAAGCCTTTTGATGTGCTGGCATTAACCTTGGCAAAAAGTGACTTGTCCTTTAAGTGCCTCTTATATTCTGTCCACTGGAGCAGAATATTGTCTGGGATTGAAGTATATAAGTAACATCAGTAGTTTGAATAGAAGACTAATGTATAGGAGGTTTTTTTCCAAAGTGGCTGAAGATTAGAGCTGCAATTCCTAAAGTTCTCTGCTGAGAAATCTTAGGAGACTGTTTCTAGAGAGTGTATGTGGCTCTACAGAAGAGTAAGAGTATCTCAATAGTCAACATTAAAAGTCCTGGTCATGGGTTGCATCCTTGAAATATGTCACCATAATACTGGAGACAATTTATCTGCTGAATCCTATTGTCGTGGAGTGTGGTCTTATTCAATGGATGGAGATCCTATGGAGCAGCATTCTGTGGGATTTGGTGGAGAGATTCTGTATGGACTGCTAGCTCCTGCATCCTCTTCCCCACTGATGAGGTCTTTTTGACAATTGTTTATTTTCCATGGCCAATATTTTTCTTTTCCTAGGCAGAAATTTTATTCCAACAGCACCTAGCTCCCAAAATCTAAATCTTACGTGATGCATTCATTTGTATTTGACCAGGAATTACAGGAGCTGCACGCACACATTTTTTCCACTGAAAATAAGAAGTGTGACAACAGGATAATTATATTTTCAAACACTTCTGCATATGTATTAAGTCATCCATAAGTTTACCTCAAGTTTAAATACTGATATGCACATTTGTGTCTGTATGTGAATGTCCCTGAATGCTTGGGTTTTTTGAACAGATTTCTATGCTAATGCAAAGCTTTGAAAAATCAATTCTTTGGAGTTAAAGCAGTATTGCTAGAAAGAATTATCATCACTGGCTTTAATGTACTCAGGAACCAAATGTAGTATCCTTCATCAGTCACAGCAGAAAGCCTTAAATAGGGAGAGAGAGATTTGATTTCACATTAACTATATTTTTAAGTGAAAATCAAACTAAGGAACAGCTAGTCAATAAAGCATAAACTTTATAGGATAGGTCATGGGTCTTTTTACTTGTCAAACAATTTCATATACAATATGTGGTCTTATTCAACAGTTTAAGTGAGAGTATGGCATCCTGTATGATACTTTTTACTAAATATGGTTAATCTGCTTTAACTTAGGTTTCATGGTCACATTCTGTAGCCTTTATATAGACATTATTTTATGTATGTTTATATGTTTAAAGCCCCAACAAAAAAGCTAAAAATCCATTTATCCAGGCTCCTAATAAATACAGCATTATTACAAGTACTAGTGTTTTGAATTTTTATGATACATTATGTATCACTATAGCTACATGTACACATTTTTTTAAAAAAAAACCTATTTGATATTAAAATGCAGAATAATTCAAGATTGTTTCTTAAAGATGTGAAGCAGAAAACAATTTATACAGGTGACAGTTAAGTAGAGGTGCCTGTAACTGTAGGAGCAGCCTTTTTGCCTTTTATGGATGGCTGTACTGGCAGGATAATAACTAACAGAATCCCTCCTGATACCAGATTGATGAAAATTAGAAGTGTAAAAATGAGACTTGGTGCTGTGTTCCTTTTGAAAAGGTGTCTGTACCTCTCTCTTCATTCTGCATTTTCCTTACGACTTCCAGGCTTTCATTTAAAAATAACTTTCTCCTCCTTTCCTGCCAGGAAGTTATCAGCTATCCTTGTGTAAATCTGTGCTGACACATGTTAATTCAACCTTGCTGAGAACTGTCTACTCTCAAATTGCAGTGGCAGCAAATCCATAAACTGTAGAATTTACTGAGGGTCACATCAGTGTTAAGATGCATCAGCACAGCAATCGCAAACCCTGATCCTGCAAATGGCCATGCTTGCAGGCAACCAGCTGAAGCTCTGGAGAAGTTATGAGGTTCTTCTAAGGACAGAGCTTGAGCACTAGTCCTCCTAGAATATGAGCATATTTATTCGGTCAGAATCAAGATCTGGTGGGAGCTGAGCTCACTGGAGCTTAATTCAGCTGTTAGGTCATATATGAACCACATGAAAAGGCTTAGGGTCAATTTTGGAAGTGTGCACTATGTTATTTAGTACCTTGTGCAAGCATTGGTGTCTTTGGTCCTGTGCATAGTGGCTCTGGTCGTGTGTAAGGTCACAAATAAGCCTGTGTTAGGAGTAGAAATATCCGCTAGAGGCATGTAGATGAGCATATAAATGAGTGTAGATGATCACACAGATGAACAAATTGCAGAAGTTGACCTTTTGGCTGCCCATGGGTGCAAAGAAAACAGATTTTAATAGCTAGCTAATGAAGCTTTTAACCTAAGCACAACAAAGCTCTGGTTTATTTACATCTCCTGGGCTGGGTGAGGTTATACATGGAGAATTAAAAGAAGCTCCCTAGTCCTCAGACTGAACAAAAGACTACAGAGGCCTTGAGTCAGGCCGTGAACAAAGAAAGGAAGCAACGAGGCAACGTTAGTTAGCCTGACACAGTCACTAGCTACCAGACTTACTGGGGGTTTTTTGGAGGTGATTTTTGTCTGTGACTGCTGTACAGAGTGAGGCTAGGAAAGTATTAGGAAAGTTCTGTATCCAAGAAGGTGTACAACAGGTGGACATGCGCATGAGTCTGTTGGCAGGTAGAGTTATTCAATGTTCTTTTAAAGAAAATCTGTATCTTTTTATTGTACATTGGCTATAATCTCTCTTGCATAGTATTTACTTATATAACAGTGGTCCTTTATCAAGCAGGAATAGAATGGGATTCTTTTCCTCCTTCATCCCTTGTCCTCAGATGAGCTTTTTCATATCCTTTAAGAGTCTGTCACAGATTTTCAGCAATGATGCTGAAATAAAGGCTAAACGTTTATAGCAAGTAACACTTGAATTTGTTCTTCATCCTTTCTGGGTAAAAGAAAAAATCCTCACCTCATGGCCTCACTTGCTATTCTCTGAGGAAGAAGGAGTATTTTTTTCTCAGTGGTAATGGTCCAGCCAGGGGAATGTCATTTAGCACCAAGGGATGTCAACATCACAGAGCATTTGCTAATTTCATCAAGATTAATACAATCCTTGGCACTTGGTCCTAAATCATTGGTGACAGCTCATGGCAAAATGGGAAATATCACAGGGACCAATGACACTTGCTACAGCTTTCCCTTCAGCAATAACACTTCTGACGTATTTATCTTAATTAGCAGCAGCAGGAGAGAAAGAAAGACAGAGAGAAATTCAATTGAGTTAGAGCAAGATCATAATTAAGAGAGCATTCACTGTACAATTCCAAATGTAGATTTCTGACAGAAAAAGAAATGCAATTCACTTAAATGAAAGGCAAAAAATGTAATGAAGTTTAATGGAGTATTTTTTGATAATTTTTTCTTTTTTAAGCATCAGCTCTAAATTCCATTACTATGTAAGTCATTCAGAAAGACTCACATTCCTTTACAGTAAAATCTTCCCAGCAATGGAGAAACCAACAAAACAAGAGTAGTGTCAATGCTGGGAGATGAAAGCCGAATCACTCAAGTTGTTTAGGCTTGAAATGCCTTTAAAATAAAAATTAAATGGGTGGAATGAAGTATAAAATACCCTTTTTCTAGATTATTTGTTTATTATCCCGTTGTTTTCTGGGTTGTTGAATTGTCTTTACCTCCAGTAAATACCAGAGCAGTGCGCTGAGTTAACTCAGCAACACCTGTCTCTGTATCCCCACTTTTACTGATATATGAAAGTGAAAAGTGAAACAGACTCAAATATTATTTTTTTTATTAGTAATATGCCTGCTTTATAATGCAGCAGGTTATCACTAGTAGTTTATAAGCATCTATAATTTTAAATTATTGAAATTAAAACCAGGAATCCCACTGCTTCCAAGTCGTCTTACTTTGTTCCTCAAAATTTCTGTGTAAATTTTGCTCATAAACAAATTAGTGCTCTAGAATGAGTAAGAACTTTTTGTTGTGTTGGGGGTTTTTTGTCCTGTTAAAGAAATGGAACAGCACAGAAACCGTTGGCAAGAACGAGAAAGGTACTGGAAACAAGAGACTAGTAAAAGGCTGGATGAACAGTAATGGAGGAGGAGATTCTGCACCAAATTATTGGAAAAAGTGTGTTTTGAGCCTTTGTAGAGATAAGAATGGATAACATCCAATAGCTCAAGACATGTAAGAAAAAATGTCTGTGAAAAGCAACTACCAAAGGACTCCACAATAATAATGGCCTTGTAAAATCCCCTTTCATGTACAAATTTTTGAATTGCTTATTCTGACAAATGTCTATGCAAAATTAGGTACAACTTCTTTATATAGGCACTGATGGGGATTGTTTAATGGAACTATATGCACAAAAAGCACATTTAAGTGTGTTACAGAGGTAGCTTGCATGTATCACATGATAATTATCTGCCTAAAATATGAAAAAAGCTGCACTGTATAGGAAAACTGAAAGTTAGTTGAAGGCCAACTTAATGTGTAGCATTTTGCTGCTCATACCAATATTTCTGTTCCCTGCCTAACTGGATTGCTTCTGGGAGGTGAGCAATATTAAAGTCATCTTTTTTTCCTGCTGTCAACTGTATCAGGTGCATTTCCCCCTTATTGACAAGTATCTAATAAGCTCAGATCTGCTCTCTTTCATCTTTTGGAGATACTATACTTATATTGAAGGCCATTTGATCTTGCAGATAGATTTCCCCTTCTGTTACATACTTGGGAAACGTAATACCCTGACCAGCTTTACCTTGGAAGGCAAATATTCATTACTACAATTCACCTGACAGGTTCTGCAGCAAGCAGCTGCTCTTCTATCTCAAATTTATGTTATGTAGCAATAATCTTTATGAAAACCAAACTTTCCCTGCAAAAACACTAGTGCATTTGAGAATTAAATGTTTAACAATGTAAATTAACTATTCTGATAAGTGAACTGTGAATATAAAAAACAAACAAACAAAAAACACCAACCAAAACCCAAAAAACCCCAAAACCAACAAAAAACAAACAAACAAACAAAAAACACACACACACACGCAAAATCCAGGAAAAAAAACAAACAAACAAACCGAAGCTTGCAGAAATATTTGGTTGCAATGCTCTGTACTGACAGCTGATTTTCAGCATTTTCAGTTGGTGTGAGCAATGGAGAAACTTCAAGCTCAGCCTCTTTTGAATTCTGCTTGAACTGAGCAGACTATTTTCGGTATTAGATTCAAGATTTTAGTAGTTTGTAACACCCTAACTGGTGGGTTCACTTGGTGAGTGTGAACAGACAAACATTTTGAGCAAGCAGCCCAATCTCCCTTAGTGAAATAAATCAGAATTTAGCTACCTTCCTAAAAATGTATTTGTGGATAATCCAGACAGACTGTATCATCACTCATTCTTAATCCCTCTTGAGGAAGGGCAGCAGTGGAAAGCATGCCACCCCTGCGACTAAAGCCATGGTGCTCCTGCAACTGCAGATGCAGCTGACCTTCTCTGCAGAACTCTCACTTTTTGCTAGTGAGAGTGTGAATAACTGGTTGGATGCCACTAACACTAATTAAAAATCTGTGTTTCAGCCATTTCTGGAGCTTCGGTCCCTTCCAACCTGAGTTGTTCTGTGAACTGATCCACTTAAATGACATAGCTCAAATCCAGCAAAATACATGGCCCAATTATGCGAAAAGACTGAGCACTTTGAAATTGTTCCACTTCTTGCCCCCTCCCAGTTCATTTATCCTTTTCATGTGGGCTGAACTCCAAGATCTCTTGTGATTTGTGGCAAATTTCCCTTAAAACTCCATGACTAATCCCAGTCTTACCAGTGTGTTTATTGCTTTGGTGTCTGGTGGCAACTGTACAGCAGACAGATGATTTTCAAAGGGAATTTACTGGACGATATCTGCTTCAGCACCGCCTCCTTTCTTTCATTTCATGATACTTTGGGGTTTTGTTTTCATTCAAGAGGTAGTGATTAACCATAGTCCAGTCCTATCGCTTTGAGAACCAAACCATTTTTTTCTGGTTCATGGGCTGAGTAGTACATAGCAAGTGTCTTAATTTTGGCCTCTCCTTGAATTCATTAAAGTTACAGAAATTAATTGTCATATGTACATAAAACTGCCTTAACCAAGAAATTCCATTTCTTCCTGGGAAGATTACTGAGCAGATACCATTCTATTACTGTCCTTGAACTATAAGGGCAAACATGTGTATTGTGTTATCTCACCTAAACTTGGGATACTGTAGTCTTGTTTTATTACGTATCTCACACACATATTTATAGTTTCCTCCAGCTCTGACTTCCTTCATATCAAGCACTTCTCTGCAGGGAGTGAAGAAACTACTTCTAAGCCTGTAACGTTCATCTTTCTCTGACATGCCTGGTTGTGATATATTAATTATTTTTAAATAACATTCATTAAAACTGTGTTCATCCCTTCAAGATTTTAAAATCAATGTCAGAGAAAATGAAAGCCTTTGTTCCAAATTCTCTTTCTGATTGTCTTCCCTCTAATTGACTTTTGCTCCTTTCCAGTCAAGTTTTAATTTCCTCATGTGGCTATATGAGGCTGTCTGTTTCTATTTTTCTTTCTTCTGTCTGGCTTTGCATTTCTGGCCTACTATTGTCTACCTCTGATTAATTTTCATCACTTACTAAGTACTGTGCAGAATGAAGACCCCAAGATCTGCCTATGGAAAAGTCACAGTCAAGGTTTGTTTTGCTTTTTGAGAGGTGCTCAGTACTTCCACAAATGCCAGCTGGTATAGAGGCAGATCAAGATTTATTTTCAAGGCTTCACATTTCACAGTCACCAACTGATGTACGTTGCTGTAGTCTGTGGAGAGATAGTCTCGCCATTTTTGAGCAATCTTCATGACAGACCATTTTTAATTTTATGTTATTTTTTAATTATATGTAATTCTAGATGTTTTTACTAGTTTCAATTATAAAACCCAGAAAAGTTCAGCTCCTCATTGAAGTGGAACATGTGTATGAAACTGTTTAGTTACCTGTGAAGATACCGAGACACAGTTTAAATATATTAAAACTTTATCATGTCTGTACTGACAAGAATTTGATCACCCAGTGCCATTTAACAGACTGTCTCCCAAAATTTTTTCCTGCTTTTTAGGTTATGTTAATAGTCTGATAGACATTCAAAATTACTGCATGTTTTGATGGGAAAAACTAAGAAAACAACAAACTCCAAACCCCCTAACCAAAACCCTAACAAGCAAATAAATAATTCATCAATATATTGTAAAAATAAGCTGATAAGTTTAACTATTTAATTATCTTATTTATCAGCATGCTTTGTATTATTGTAAGGGGAGAAAAATAGAACCACCTGCAGACTTTTGCAGCACTGTCTCTCAGATAAATGATCTTTCTTCAAAAAGAAGTTTGTACTTAACACGGTGTCTCCTACTCATGCCTGTTAGATCACTGTAGACACCCCTGCTAATGCTGACCTGCATGACAACATCCCTCTGAAGTTCATTAGCTAACAGCATGAAAGCAGACTGAGGCACAGTGTGAGTATAAAGCCGGCAGAGAACTGCACTGGGTGCTTTGATCCCTTTGCCATCTGGTAGTAGTGAACCTACCTTTCTCATCCCTCAAGGAATGCTGTATTGCATCTTCTGTTACAGTATTTTGCCCCCTGGAGAAAAACACTGTTGATTGAATGGAATGTTGAAAAAAAAATCACTGCCACACCTGAAGTGTTAGAAGGAGGAAGATATTTGTAATGATGGAAAGAATTCATTCTGTTGATTGAATGGAATGTTGAAAAAAAATCACTGCCACACCTGAAGTATTAGAAGGAGGAAGATACTTGTAATGATGGAAAGAATTCATCATAATATAGTCAAAGGACAAGTAAACAGAGAAAAGGCTGTGTCAGAGAATGAATTAAATCTTTATTGTTGGTAAATATTGGCTTATCAAGTACAGTGCAGGATGCAACATCTCCTAGACAGATTTTTTTTTTTAATACTTTCCTCAACATGAGAAGGAGCTATTGTATTCTATAATACATCAAATATATTTTTGCCAGTGAACTTTATTAACTTATTAAATCAGCAAGATAAAATAACCACTTTGTTCTATTTAATTTAAAACAATAAAACTAAATAAAATTGTGGCTTCATAATGTAGTCTTGTGTTAGATAAGGAAGTCTTTTATTCAATATTAGAATTTATTTCAGTGGTATTGTAGAATCATAGAATGCTTTGGGTTGGAAGGGTCCTTTAAGGGTCATCTAGTCCAAGCCCCCTGCAATGAGCAGGGACATCTTCAACTCTATCAGGTTGCTCAGAGTCCCATCCAGACTGACCTTGAGGTTTTGTTTACATCTATATGTTTAAGTATGTAACACTACATAAGAGTCTATATGTTTGGTGGTGTGTGCCATATAATTAAATGTGAAAACCTTTTGCTGATGCAAGTAATAAGGTTGTGAATTTGAATGCACAAAAGTCTAGAAACTGAAATTTATTTTAAAAAAAACCCAAAACACAAAAAACCAAACAAAAAACCCCTGAAAAAACCACCTGCGAAGACCCTTCTCCTAATTATTCAGGCTGCACATATCATATGTGGAGGTAAGTATGATAACTTTGAGAACATCAAGTTTTTATTTTCATAGATTCGTACAGCTTAAAGCCCTGCCAGCCTTCTGGTGTACTTGTCCTGGTTTCAGCTGGGATAGAGTTAATTTTCTTCCCAGTAGCTGGTATAGTGCTGTGTTTTGGATTTATGATGAGAATAATGTTGATAACACACTGATATTTTATTTGTTGCTAACACTGCTAAGCAGTGTTTAGAATCAGAATTGTTTTGGTTGGAAAAGACATTTAAGATCATCAAGTCCAACCATTAACCTGGCACTAGACCATGTCCCTAAGCACAACATCTACACGTCTTTTAAATACCTCCAGGGACGGTGACTCCACCACTTCCCTGGGCAGCCTGTTCCAATGCTTGACAACCCTTTCGGTGAAGAAATTCTTTCTAATATCCAATCTAAACCTCCCCTGGCACAACTTGAGGCCATTTGCTCTCATCCTATCGGTTGTTACTTGAGAGAAGAGACCGACCCTCACCTCGCTACACCCTCCTTTCAGGTCTCCTCCCCGCATAACCACACAACATCTTTGTAGTTGCCTGCCCCTTCTTCCAAAGGTCATAAACTCTCATTTTTTTCCTCAGTTCCAGCCAAAGCTCTCTGTTCAGCCAGGCCAGTCTTCCCCGCTGGCTCATCTTTCAGCACACTAAGTCAAGGACCTTTCAGCTTCTCTCACCAACCCTTCAACAAGTAGGCTGGGGGGCACAAGAAGCTGGGAGGAGACACAGCCAGGACAGCTGACCCAAACTGGCCAAAGGGATATTCCATACCAGATGACATCATGCTCAGTATATCACCTAGGCGAAAAGCTGGCCAGGGGCCACTGCTCAGGAACTGGCTCGACATTGGTTGGTGGGTGGTGAACAATTGCATTGTGTATCACTTGTTTTGTA
>NW_009599697.1:33549-76367 GCF_000690535.1 Cariama cristata | reverse complement strand
CCGCCGCGCCCTGTTCCTGCCGGCTGCTTCTCCAGAAGGGCGCCTCGAGTTTGCTAAAAACCGAACCAGTAAGCCAACAGCAAGACAATAGGCGGTGACCTGTAATATTTCCGTGACCGACTGTACGTTGGCGCCCTACATGTCCCCAGCAGGAACAGAGGAGGAATTTGAATAAAGGTTTGTGAAGACGTTAATAGTTACGACCGATGTAACTGATTCGATAACTTTCTATAAAAACGGATGTATTCTGACTGACCACAGTGATTAGGGAAGTAGTGCAGTTATTTACTGATTTACCTGAGCCGGTTGTGGGGAATTAAGGTCACGAAAGATTTGAAGAAATCTGTAAATTACCTTTCTTCCAAAATAGTTCTTTTGCAGAAGATGAAAAATGCACAAGGTTCAAAAATACTTAAATGTGTGTTTGATAGAAGTTAAGCACCCTGAAACATGTAATGCAACTGAATTACCAGTTAAGTATAGTAAGGATAAAGTGTTTGTGAACCTGCTTGTCAATAAAGGCGTTTTAAAAGAATGATCTCTTTCCTATTTTCCCCTTATTGTGTGTACATAAATACACAATGCATGTACTATATTATCTGGGGAAGCATCCCCTAACCTTGGATTGGCATTTGAGATTTTGTTTATTTTTTATCTTGTAATGTTGGCGTGCTCTACAGTGAAGAGCAAAGCTCCCTGTTTCCCAATGCCATTGTCTGCTGATCCATAAAAAAGCAGCAGTAGTTATCCTAATTTTTTCATAAAGCACTTTGTAGCCTGTACTTGCAAAGCAGTATACGCGGTGCACCAGAGTTTCTACTTACAGGATGGTCCTGCCATCAAGAGAATACACCTGTATGTCTCATGTCTGCAGAAGGGAATGGGAATGACTGAAAACAAATGGCATAAGTAATGTTCTCGTATTACTACTTACCCATGTGTCTCTCTAGAGATGTGAAAGGAGAGGTAGGTCTTATGAACCTGCTGTGATCTCTTGAATCCAGGAACTGTTGAAAAAACAGCTAAAGTTAGGAAGGGAAGATGCTGCAAAATACAGCTGTGTGTAAAACAGACATCATGCTGTCCTGGATCTGAGACACTGCTTTTAGCAGCAGATCCATATGAGTGGGGCAGTAAAACTCTGATCCTGTTGGATTGAATAGATAAAGGTTTTTAATAGAAGATACAGAGCTCTCAGTGGAACTTGATGTAGATAATGGGGTTCTTTCCTAAACAGAAATGACAGCTGATCATATGATTTTTTACTAAGTATAACATTTATTCAGTTAAATGACTTCTCTGTAACTTACACATAAATACAAGTGTGCATGAAAACTTACCAAGGAGTTTCTCCTTCAGCCTACCTGGAAAGGGAAGGAGAATAATATTGTTGGGTTTACATTTCAACATCTGATCAGAGTTCAGAAGATGTACAAGCAAGGTAATGTGGTTTTATTTTGGTTTTTTAATTATTAAATCACACCTTTTAAAAAATTTTATCTTGTATATCCAAAGAGAGCTTATCTTCACATAGTGTTTTTAAGGGAATGATCCCATTTCACCAGGAAACTTGGCCTTCAGAGATCATGGGCTTACAGTTTAAGCAAAGTACTGGAATGTTTTTCATTCATTTAAAGACTGAAGAGGAAGAGCTCTGCAAGCCACTGCCACTGAGGTACTCTCAAAGTGCATTACAGAAAGAGGAAGCTGTTTGCCACAAGGGAGTTGGCAAATGTAGATTTTTTCAAGTAACGTGTGTTGTGTGTTTTGCTGGCACGGGGTAGGGGATGTTACTTTTTCTTGGTTTTGTTTTAGAGTCTCTTGGTAGTGGCAGTTTTTCTCGTGGTAGTCTTACTGATGCTTAGGTTCTAGATGTCAAAGTGTGTATTAATATTGAGAAGTCTCAAGTACTGAACAACTGTTCCGTTGTCCTGACATGTTGTTTTAAAATAGGGACAATTACTTCCGTTTTGCTGAATGTTCTTGGAAATATTGTAGTTTTGCAGAACTGGTGTATCCTGTGTAGAAGTGACTGGGTGTTTAATTATCACTTGTCCGATTCATTAATATTTTTGTAGTGGAGAGATGGGTCCTATTAGTGATTCTGTCTCACAATCAAGCTGTTTTCTCCCTTTTCTGGAGCTCTTTGGTAGCTGTTGAACTTACTGAGAAGGCAGAGACAACAACATATAGTTACTGTACAATAAAACTGTCCACAGTTAGTGCAAATTTAGGACTAGTTTAAGAAGCGACAGAACTTGCATCTAGCTCTGTGGTTTGAATTATTCAAGACCACTCCTGGCTTCTGTAGGTGTGAATGTGTCGTACAACAGATCAGCGTGTGACACTGAGTTACCGTTGTACGCAGTACGGTGAGAGGCAACCGACTTCTAATAAATAAATCATTCTTACAGAATCACTTAATGTAAGCATTCTTTTTGAAAACAACAGTTCAGTTAAATTTTCTTATCTGGTACTAGCCTACATGTGTCATTGAAGAAGTGGCTTGCAGCATAATTTCTAAAATTATTAATAAAAGTAAACTGTGCTCAGGCTACATCCATGTTGTATAAATTAAGGGAAAATGTATTCTTATATTATGCCTTTCTAATGGCAATCCTTCTTGCTTGGGAGGACATCTTTGAATTTACTTCTTTTCACAAAAGTAATTTTCTATCAAAGTAACGAAGTTATTAACAGCAAAACTTTCTTTTTTTAACGGAAGTATCATTTAAAAGATGGATTTTCAGTAGATAGCGATGCATTTTAAAGCAGTCATTTACTGAACCAAATTAGATTTATTTAACTCCAGTAGTAGTAACTTATAGGGATATTCAGAGTGCTCATTTTGCAATATTTCTGTGTCTTGTTACTAATGCAAGTCCATTTGTCCTAATTTGTGCCTGTGACATTAGTGCTTAATGGTAGGTGTACCAGCTTTTAGGCAGGTTCAGAGTTGTTATTTGATTCACCTTTCAGAAGCGATTTAAAGAGAATGGCTAATGCTGTGGAATTTTGTTTCTAAATACACTGCATTAGATATTTGTTACAGCTATAAGCTTTTTGATACATACTGTGGACAGAAATGTAACCACAGTTTGTTTATTCAAAAATATCTAATTCAGTTGACTATTGTAATTTTTTTCTGAGTTTTGTCAGGTTAAAATTGGCAAGGGTTAAATTTGAGGCAAGAATATATCATTTGGGGACTAGCATTTTAAAGATGGTGTATAGTTCAGCTTTGTATGCAGCTTGTATCTGGCATAGGTTAGGTAGCCATATGTGAAATAGAATTGTGTTTGTAGAAAAAAACTTTTTAATTACAAAGATAAATCAAACCAGATGGTCCAGATTTTTTTGTGTGTGTGTGAATGCATTTGCTTAGTCCACAATCTTCAAGCGTTGAGAAGAAGGATTTGTTGGGATTTTTATCTTTCTTACTGTGAAATACTGAGGTTTCACTTTAGTCTTCTACACTTCAGCGATCAGTTCTGAAAGATTCTAGTGATAATAAATTCTGAATCAGAATTACTTCCAGTTACACTTTCTGGTAACTGCTAATCTTTGTGCTTCCTTTCCTGAGAAGATAAGGCTGTGATCGGTTTTTTTCTGGTATTACTGGCTAATGTTTCATCAGAGTTGTATGGGAAGCTAGGGGGAATTCTGAGAGGCTTTAACAGACATACATGTCTGGTGTGAAAATATAAACGTTAGCTTACATTTAACAGAGCATGCCATACTGTTTCTCAAATAGCATACATTTCTTCCAGTATAAAATTCTGTTGTTGATTTATGTTAGGCCTTGTTTTATTAAACAGGTTAAAATGCTCAAATATTATTTTACAAGCGAACCACAGTCTTTTTATCAAGTACAAGTAGGATTTTGTGCTGTTGATATGCTGTTACTATGGCTGATAATTGGAGGTTTTTAAATGATTTATGGCCTTGCTTCAGGGAAGGTATAGTGCAGAATGTAAAGGTCACAATCACATCGTACAGAAACTGGGCCAAATATTTTTCTCGGCAAAGACTGGACTAGCAGAGTTGAAGAAGAATTCTGTCATTTATGATTTGAGTGGGAAATGGGCAAGAAAATTGACATTGCTGTCAGCTGGGAATCCTAGCTTTGCAACATCCAGTGCTTTTGTAACATATCCATTGGAAATATGAGAGAGTACATTGTCCTTTCTTTTTGTGTAGGGTTATAAGAAAGCTGTTAGTGCCCTAAATGACACCAGTCTTGCGTGAAATGTTTTACGGTACATCAGTGAACTGGCCTTTTGCTGTTGGAGATGATTGTGGGAAAGGGTGCTTGAGCCAGTGATATACCATCATGTGCTTAAAAACATACTTGCAGCCTAGGGGAACGTACTCTGCTTAAAATCATTCCTTACACAGGTACCAGGACATAGAAGTTTATCCTATCTCATTCTCTTCTGCGTCCAAGAAAGAGAAAAAAGTTGTGCATTCCTGTACTGGGAAACCAGATGGTGTTGATACATGTAGCAGAATTTGTCCACATAGGAAATACAACCTAGTGAAGTTTAAATATGATTTATTAACCCCAACAGCTCCAAATGCTACAGCTGTTAATCAGACCACTGTGTAAACATTTTGAAATTACTTCTGTAGGTACTTTGATCTTGAATATGATCTAAAACATGGGGGAAGACCTATAAAATACAGACATTCTAAACTCTCAAAAAAAAAGGAGACGTTTTAAATCAAATTCTTTGGCTCCTGGCCATGTTTCCATTCTCCTGGCTGAATGAGTGCACTGGTGTGGAAGGGTACCTTATGTACATGAGAAAATTTAAATCTGCATATAGCAATCTTACTAAGAGGTTCAGATAGTTAATCAGAACACTGCTACATCGTGAGCCCAAAATACAAACCCTGGGCAAGTGAAATATGCAGCCTGCATGAAGTTTCAGTTCAGTTTCCATTGAAAGCTTATCTAGTAAAATCACTTTTCCTTCCTGTCACTTGAACTGTGTCATGCCTGTATTGAGATGTCTTCTAAGGATTTTTACTGGTTTATATTATTATTTTTTTTTCTTTTTTGCCTCCTCTCTGAGGCAATGCAAAGCTTTGCTGTCCAGTCTCCTGGATGTTTTAATTTCTTCTTACCATTGCCTCATGCACATTTTACCATACTTGTGCATAGTCATTCTCTTTTTTTTCTTATTGTTTTCAATATCATCTTTTCCTTTGTCCCTTAAGTACGCAGTGTCATTGCCCTCATTATTTGACTCATCCTTAAAATATTCTTCTGCAAAACTTAAATCATAGGTCATGAAATGTTCTATACCAAGAAATCCAGGGTGAAACAACATCTATCTTTCTCTTTTAGGTCCTGATACAGAAAAGGACTTAATCCTTTATTTAATATTAAGCCAGAGGAACTACATTTGTGCTTCTCCATGTTGGGGTTCTAGTTGAACCCACAGTAGCTCCGTACTTGATTTTACCATTTTCCTCCTTGTACCCACTTCTAATTTTCACTCTCAGGTGGGCAATTTCACGTAATACATTCAGTTTTCTATAGTCTGTATTGTTATTCTTGTTTGTTCAGTAGTTTGTGTATTGGTGGCACTATAAAAATGATGTTCTGCAAAGAGAAATGAAAAATGTATTTCTTGCAGAATGAAGGAATTAGTATTTGTAGTAATCCAGCATTTTCAGCAACTGACTGAACTTTGTGCATCTAAGTTCAAATTCAGATGGTGGAAATCCCACTGGAGTAGCTTTGCTTATAGCTAGTAAGAATTGTAGCTAGTGTCACTGTATCTGTTAACTGAATTGTTTATAGTTTCCCGATGTTCGTCCTTTCAGTTCTGATCTTCAGTGTTTTGCCGTTCAGTATCAATACGACTGGGTGTCATCTCTTACTAGGTGAAAGCTAGTCACATAACTTGCATTTGTGGCATCAATCTTACCAGTTTTCTGTAATAACAAAGCTTTGCTGCTGTTTCCAGAGGTATGAGTAAGACTGAAAGGAGCTTTTTCCATATTACCAGAAGGCAATGCAGCACACGAAGTTAATATGTACAATGGTAAAGTTTCAGAGTTGGTTTATAAGCTAGTTTGCATTCTTGTTTGGGAACCTGAGCAGTCTACCAAATATTTGCATTGTGTTTATTTGCCTGGTTTTGCCATCATTCCTTCCCGCCTTTTGTTGCAGGTTAGTCACCTACTCTGGAGAGAATCAGAGCAATGTCCTACGTTTTTGTAAACGACTCTTCCCAGACAAATGTGCCGCTGCTGCAGTCTTGCATTGATGGAGATTTTAACTATTCCAAACGACTGTTAGAGAGTGGTTTTGACCCAAATATTCGTGACAGCCGAGGCCGAACTGGCCTTCACCTTGCTGCAGCCAGAGGAAATGTAGACATCTGTCAACTTTTGCATAAATTTGGTGCTGACCTACTAGCCACTGATTACCAAGGTAACACAGCCCTTCACCTCTGTGGACATGTGGATACCATCCAGTTCCTAGTTTCTAATGGACTTAAAATTGATATTTGGTAAGTCACTTTTTTTCTTTTTTTTACAGCACATATTTTATAATAAGTTAGTCTTCTGTCACCAGGGCCTCGCATATAAATCTGCTGTTGCTGAAATGCTGTATTTGGTGCAATTCAACTTTTTTAAGATATCACTTAATAAAAACACAAAATAAGAAGACAGGAAAACAATAAGAGGCCAATTCTGCTAGTCTGTGCAACAAGCAAAACAAATAAAAATAGCAGCTGCTGGTGGGAGCTGCTATATCTAATTCTGCCTCACTGATGACATTGCTATCCTGGTTTGGCCAGACAGCCAGGTGTGGGTGGTTGGCACCAAAGAAAAAATCACATTGACTACTTTAAAAGAATTTTCCCCACCACAGTTCTATTGTTTTAATTATTGTACTGTATAAGACAAAGAAAATACAGTGTATGTGTGTGTCAGTTCATTCCCATACTCCTTTGGTAACAATGCTTCCTTTCAGTGTTTTCCCCCTCCCTCAAAGTCTGTGACTCTGTCCTTCTTTTAAATATTGTATATTCTTTCCTTCTGGCTTCCAGCAGCTGTGAGATGCCAGTGCTCAGATGCAAGCTCTCAAGCTGCAAAATAACTAGCTGTTTCATTGCAGTAACTGAATTCTTTTGTTTGTGGAACTTTCTGCATATTCACAATGCATGCAAAAAACAGTAGTAACTTCAAAGCCTTTGAGTTTTTAAATCTGTCCCTTTTTCACATGTCCCTCATTAATGTTTTCAACTCAGCAAAACTAGTTATTGGCAGACCAAATTCTTTATGGGTTGTGTTATGTGTTTTTTTTGCTTCTCATTTCAAACAACTGTGGTGAAAATCCCTAGTCTGAATGCAGCTCTGCTCCTATTCAGTATTATTTTAATAGTAGCAGAGGGACCATCTGTATTTTATTTCATTTTTGCCTGATGTCCTAATAGCCACATGGAAAAAGGAACTATGAGGAACCAGATTGCACAATTCTTTCTTGAAATTAAGCTTCATCCTGAACATTGGCATAAATCTACTGTTTATTTTTTGTTATAACACCCAGAGATTCCAATTAGATTGGAGTACTAGGAATTTTGATTTTATTTAGAGGAAAAAGAGTTGTGCAGTTTCAAACCTAAATATACTGATTTTCTTCTATAGTCAATTATGCTATAACTTGTATAGGTAGGAATTTCTTACTGTCTGATATGACAGAACGTAGTTCTGAGGACTTACTAAATTGTAATGTGTTATGCTAAGTTGTCTTGTTACAAAATTTCTATATTAAAAGTTTCTTTTCTTCTCATGTCCTTTTGTGGGGGGTTATTTTAGCAATCATCAAGGAGCAACACCGCTTGTTCTTGCAAAACGAAGGGGTGTGAATAAAGATGTGATTAGACTGCTGGAATCCTTAGAGGAGCAAGAGGTGAAAGGATTTAACAGAGGAGCTCATTCAAAGCTGGAAACGATGCAAACTGCTGAAAGCGAAAGGTATTTACAAAACAAAAATAATTAATAGGAGAAATAATGTTTATGGCTTTTGGATTTTTGTGATTGACTTGATTGTTTGTTTCTCAAAACAGATTATATCACACTTGGCCTGGTATTATCAGAACAAATCAAAATAAAATTTTAAATTTTGGAAAAATCTCTTTGAACAGATCAAATGTAAGAAAAAAATAACTTTTTCTATTGAGATTTTCATTTTATGGTGGAAATTTTTAAAAATAATGACTTATTTTCCATTACTGACTCCGAAAAATAAATAAACTACCACAAAACCAAAGGAAAAATGGGGTGAAATGCAAAATGCCAGTATCACAGGCTAACCTAACATCCTTTCAATAAGATGGATTGTCTATGCAAAGAAGGGATAGCAGACTTTTCATCTATCTGAGCTTGAATAAAGGGTTTGATACAGTACCATTTATGAAATTTATATTGGTAGTAGTCCTGGAAAAGATGGAGAATAAAATAAGAATTTCATGGTGGCTAAAGAGCTAGTTAAAGGAGAACTGAAGATTTCAGGAAAATTGCTGACAATTTCAGGAAAAGTATTGGATTAGAGGGAAGTTACTATTGAATTCCTAAAGGTCTGGTTCTAGGACTGTGCTTACTTTTTCATAAATGATACAGCCATAGAAAGTAGTAGCGTGTCAGTGATACTAAGAAGTGAGATATAGGTGCCCCAGAGGAAAATTGGGGTGGCATAGACAAAAATCTGGGATGACTAAGGAGAGGAAATTAGTAAGAATAAATTGTGATTCAGTAGCACAAAATGCAACTTTGTTTACCTAAACCTGTATGCCATAAAATGGAAGTTCCTCAGTGAAAAACGAGGGTATAGGACAAAAGACTTGGTGTATTAGTTGGTTCCAGGAGTTGATGCTACCCTGAAAAAGGCAATGAAGTCCTAGAATGTGCAAAATGAGGTATTTCCACTACATAAAGAGAACTGTCAGCACCATTCTAAAAAGCAATGGTAACTTCTGCTGTGTAGTATGTTTTATAATGCTGTTTAGCCCCATTCAAAACAGTTTGATTTATCCTTGAAGAAGCATGGAGAAGCATTACTTCAGCACTTCAGGGAACACAGCGCCTCCTTGCAAAAGGAGCCGACTAGAGCTCATTTTTAGCCTGGTAGAGTGAAGGCTGAGAGGTATGTGGTTGCTGACAAGAAATACTGGTTTTGAACAATGTGAAGTAACTGTTTAAGAAAAAAGCTGATGATAGCACAAGAGCCAAAGGATACAGATAAACCACAAATACTTTTTTGATGGACAATTGGGAGTGTTTTTTTACAATGATCTTCCAAGACAGCCGCCTTGTAGGATTTAGATGAGGCAAGAAGCCTTGCAAGTTTCAAAGACAGCTAATACTCTTGCAGAGGCCATTGAATTGCCAATAAACATGACAGAACATGGGACTGAGATTAATAATGCAAGAGATCTTTCCAGTACTGGTTTGGTTTGGTTTGGTTTTTAATTTGTATTGGAAACAGGATATCAATGTCATTTGGAATACTTGCTCTTATACTGAATTATTCAAATTTGTAATTTTTCATATTGCATAATAACGATCATAAGCTGTGACTGCTGGAGTATTGTATCACAAAAGACAGGGAGTTTTGTCACGTAATTGTTGTTCAGTTTGTGACAAAATGTACACAGCCTTCACTGTAAATCAAAATTAAACTGTGTGGATAGAGTTGTTATCCAAGTTGAGTAAATAGAATAGGTGAAACCAGCAAAATTACAGAAATCATGCAAAATACTCCCAGTGAGCAGATTGGAGGTTCTCTCTTATACATCAAGTGACCCCACTCATCAGAGAGACTGTTTTAAGCCCTGAAATAGAAAATTAAATATTATTCTCAAAATTGCATGAGTATAAATTATAAGAATTTGTGCATATTACCTTTCTGACTTAGCTAAATTTTGTTGAAAGTTGCTCATCACACAGAAGTGCATTTATGCTGTTTTTGTTTAAACATATGGACCAACAGCTCAGCCTCATTTAAATTCCAATTTTTTTTATTTGATAGTGTCCCTTTAATGAACATAGCTTCCTTTCTGTTATTTGACCTTCATAAATGTTATATTGTTTGTTTTGGCAAGGAAGTCAGTAACTTTCCTTGGGGAGAGGCACAGAGACATAAACAGTGCACTACCCAGCTTGTTTGTGAACATGTTTAAAATGTCTGAAATACATTATTTTTAAAATAACAAATAACAGATGCCTAAAGCAGCAAAAGCAAGTGAGCTTGTGTGCTGTTTGCTTTGTAAATAAATAATGTCTTTATAACCATTGGCTTTTCAGACCTCCAGCGTTTCACTCCCCCCTGTTAGTATTATTTTCACATTCTATAGACACTTAGATGAATGTCTTCTGTCCTCTCCCCGCCCTGACTCTCTTACATTATGTATGAATCTATGGAGAAATAATGGTTGCTGTTTCTAAAAACCATCTCTGACTTAAGTTTTCTGCTTCTTATTACATGCAGTTGCTGCTGCTTTGGAAGCAGAGGCCAAAGCTAGGTTCCCAAGTCAAATTTATTTTCTCTTGCTTTGCACTCCGCCTGGTGAGGAGTGGGACTGTGCTGTCAGGAGGCAGAGCTCACGCTGTCCGTCTTTCAGCACAGACGATCTGTCCGTCTACACAGCCCAGCATGACCTGTGACAAAGTGCATCCCAATGTGAACTTCCGTGTTGTGTTGGAAACAGAATAGAAAATCTGTCTGGGCTACGTGGCACAAACCCTTCTGTAGGATGCATTGCTGCATTACTATTTCTTAAGCAGCTGTTATTCATAATAAGAAAAAGAATCTTGAATAACATTGATTTTAATTGAGTTGTAATATAAAATAGCAAAGGCGTTTTCTATGTACCATTTTCTATTTAATGAGCAAGCATGTGATCTTTTCACTTAAATTGCACTGCACCTTTATTTAACCTCTCTGTGGTTATGTATTAACTAGTTAGTAATTAATGAGTGAGTAGTTCTGTTCTACACCAATGGCTATCTTTTAGTAAACCCTTTGTTTTGCTTGGGAAATCATAATAAGCAAAGAAGATGACTAAATCCTGCAGCTATGGGCAAGCAAAAATAGCTTTACAGCAAGGTAAATATTTAAAAAACCAAAAAAGACAAGCTGTTTAATAGGCAGTTTCTGAAATCTTCTGCATGTGATGCTGTAATACTTCAGCAAGCTATGGGAGTTTAGGCTAATTATTCTTCAGTGGCTGTACTTCCTAAGAAAAAATACCATATGAATAGTGTGAAGTTTTTCCATGGTGATATCTTAGAAGAGAGATTCATAAATGAGACCTTTTCCTGATAACAATCATTTGTCAATTTATTATTCTCAGCAAGAACAATAGCATTTCTACAATTAGTTTTGACTTGGAAATTACTTTTCCCTGAAATGTTTTCTTTTATTATTGCTATAAGAGATATCTAGGAATATGGTAACTGAAAGCAATTAGAAAGGAGAGAAAAAAAATTGTTTTTCTCTGCGTACCTTCTGCTATTGACATCATTGTGTACGTAGTTGGTTTCACCATTTCCTTTCCCTGCTTGTCAGAGCCTGATCCTATAAACACCTGTGTATGTAATTTCACTCAAGTAAGAGCTAGTAGGACTGTGCAGATGGCTAGAATTTTACATAAGTGAAATCAAGTGTTGAGAACGTTTTCCTATTCTTTGTGAGCAACAGAGAAAGTTTTGTGTTATAAACTGACTGTGAAACCAGCAAAATTGGGAGAATGATACAAGAAGCCATGCAGTATTTGAAACAACTTACTTTTTTTCTAAAGGCGATTTATTGTCAACATGACTGCCTTGTTCTAATTTTATATTTGTTTCTCACTTAAAAGTGAGAGTTCCAGTCCCTAATTTATAGTCTGACAATTTAAGGGTGCCTGATGGATTGATAGTGGAATGTTAAAACATCAAAGGAGCTGCTGAACGCCATATGGCAGAAAACACAGCAATGCCAACTTGTCTTGAAGATCAGAAAGTTTCTGAACTTCTTGTTATCCAAATTTATTGTTTATGTGATGTTTTTATGCTAGAGAAGAGGCCTCTAACAAAGACATGCAGGAGAGTAGTAAAGATCACTATAGATTTCAGAATCTAAATTATATTGGTTAAAGTTTCCATTTTATTCATCAGAGTTTATTTTTAAATCATAATTTTTTTTATTAACAAGAGCTGTGCCCCTTGAGGTTTTAGCTTATGCTTCATTAGATTTTACTAAGCCATATTTAGTAGGAATTATGAGGACTGACTTTTGAAGGCTTCTAGGTGGTAAGCCTGCAAACTCGGTGCAGTTGTACGGATACAAATATCATTCTCTTTACACGGGTTAATAAAACATCTTTTCTGCTAAATTAAGTTTAGAGTTAGGAGTCTTTTCCTGATCTGCTTTGTCTTGATTTAGCAGAGACAATGCTATAAATCTGCAGGTGGGTTTAGTTTTTAATTTAGAATGTTTCGGTTGCTCTTAGTAGGATTACTGTCGTACTTAAAGGTGCATTCTTTTGCTCTGATGTATTTTTAACTTTAATCCCCCGTAGTGCGATGGAAAGCCATTCCCTCCTTAATCCAAACCTACAGCAAGGTGAAGGAGTTCTTTCCAGTTTCCGGACGACATGGCAAGAGTTTGTGGAAGACCTGGGCTTCTGGAGGGTGCTGCTCCTCATCGTTGTCATTGCTCTTCTGTCGCTTGGAATAGCATACTATGTTAGTGGGGTGCTGCCTTTTGTAGAAAACCAGCCTGAACTGGTGCACTGAAGCAAATGCAAAGAAGTGCACCGTGCTTTTCCCTGTTCTAATCTTATTTTGAGCTTCTTGGAATTATTCTCTTGGTGCAGGCAGTGGCAGCTGTATATACTGTTTGCCGTTTGTACTTATTGTTAACCCCTTTGAAAGAGGGATTAATTCATTTCAAGTAAAACACTAAATTCTAAAGCATTCCTAAGCTACCTCTGACATATCATGACTTGCAAGCAAGATGTGAAGATAATCCTCTCTGTTGATAAAATATTATAATTAGAAAAGGCCTTTCATAATGAATATTAAATTCCTCGGCATGAAAAATATATCCCAGTACAGAACCACATTTGATTTATTTTCCCTATGAAAAGAGGTAAATCTATTGTTGGATTTTTTTGTGTGTGCTTCAGTTGAAAGAAAAATATTCTTTTAGAAGTTGTTCTCAAGAAATCTGAATAATATAATAACACATTCTGATATCTAGACAGTAATAACCTGCAACTTCATAGTTCTTTTAATGCCTCCCCATAGTTTCATATCTGCCAGTTTATAAAAAGAATGAGAAATAGATCAAGTTTTACTATGTCTTTAATGTATAGATTACTCTTTTATTTATGAGGTTAATGTAGTGTTTCTTCCCCTGATGAATTTAATGTTGTTAATACCTGCCTGAAGTAAATTTTGTAGAACAAAGCTGTATGTTGTGCATTGGAAGTAAAGTTGTTTCAGCCTTAGGCTGAAAATGTTGCCTTTTTGTTGAAATGTTACTAAGTGAACCTTTCGTTGTAGGGGTAGTTAAAAAGTGATTTAGGTGTTCTGCTCTGTATATAATCATTCTGTAAGGTCATTGTCTTTGTGTCACAAGGGTAACTTTTCCTTCCTCCTACAAGGCCAGACTGAACCATATAATTGTATTGTTTTCATGTTTGTGGAGAGGACTTGATTGAATAGAATTCCTTTCTAGAATTGTTTTCCATTTCAGTTGTTTTCAGACAGCACTTCCAGGCTTATGAATTATTTTCTGAGTATGCAGAATAGAAGTATTTAAAATGTTAATGTTTAGGATCATTGTATGAAATGAAATCTTGACCCATTCTGTACTTAGCTGTGAAATCCTTTATTTGTAAATAATCTAGGGATATGAGTCAGTTAGATACTCTTTTATGAAGGCTAGATAGGTACTACATAGTGAGTTGGAGGTTTTTGAAGAAAGCAGATTCTCTCCTCTCATGCTGATTAGATGTCTAACTCTCTTTGTTGCCATTGCCTTGAAAATCCCAAACAAAATAAATTCTGCAAACCTAATGAATCTTTTTTTTTTATTTAGCCACTCCTAAATTGTTGCTAAATAACATCAAACATTTATAAAATTATAAATGACAACAAGTATTGATAGAAGTAACCTACATCTCTCTGTTCTGCTGCCATGTATATTTTTCTTTGTTGTTTATGGGTTTGAGTGAAGAGGGTTGTTTTTATTTTGGTGTCTGACATGGGCTTCACTGAGCTGCACTCCATTCTAAATTGGCTCTGAATAATTCTTGATCTCAGTTCTTAAGTTAGAGGTTAATGAAATGATACTTTTCTAGCAGCTGCAATGCCACAGAAAAGAAACCCTCTTAAAACAAAACAAAAACCCAGAGCGTACTCCTCTTCAGAATATTTCAATTATTGTACATCTGTTCATGAACAGAGAAATATAAACTCATAATATACCTAAATTACATTTACTTCTCTAAATAAGTACATTTCTGTTAATAATACTCTGTATCATGAATAATCATGTTGTCTTTCAGTGTGTATTATCTGCATAATTTGTAATTGTATTCTCAGTATGGGTGAATGCCACAAATAAATATATGTAGTGAGTATGTTTTGGTTTATTATTACATTAGTGCAGCGGTAGTGATGCTACCCCATTTTACTGAATTTGTTTGTTTGTTGTGCATTGATAGTGAGGGTTTCAGAAGTGGGGAGGTTGCCTCCCCAAGAAATGGCAACCACGCTGTTGGTATAAATGATGTTTTAGAGCATAGTTTCTTTAAACTTTCCCGTTTTATTTTCAGTATTATTACTGAATTGAAGTGTCTGTCTGTCTCTCTCTCTCTCCTAAGATTTCAGGTATTGAATATGTGATCTAGAGGCCCCTCGAGATTTAAGATTACCTATGAGGGGGTACAAAACATAACCAAGAAAACCAAGCTTGAGCCTTAAGAAGCCTTTCCTACTTTGCTGTCCTTCTCTGTACTTCGCTTATGCTGTATACATAAGCAGTTTCAGAACTGCACATTGAAAAGGTTTGAAAAATCATGTCTGTGTTCCAAGTTAACCTATGTCACTTTTTAAACCCAAAGAAATGCAAAGCACTGTTTGAACTTCACTGTGTAATGACTGCTACTCTTTGAAATAAGGGCGTGATAAACGTCTGACTAAAAGAGGAGTTTGTTCTGTATATACCTCTGTTATTGAAAAAGGACAGCTGTGCCTTTCAGTATATCTATAAACATTAATGACTTCCTTTTCAAAGGTTCATTCTAAAGAATGAATTTGCCTCCTGTACACTAGATTTCAAGGAATACAATCTGTCTTTCTTACAGGAACAGAAAGAGGGCTTGAGGCTACTTCTGCTTGAAGCTGTTGTCATAGCGAGTTTCACTGTTTCAGCATAATGATGTAGATCAGTTTAGATTGTCTGTCAGTCAGTAAGATTTCTTTTATTTATTGTTGCAGTGGTGTCTAGATACCTTGATCCAGGGACTCCATTTTGCTAGGCACTCTTCACATCCAAGACAGATTGTTGTCTCAAGCTGTTCTCAGACTAACAAGCTAAAATAGAGTAAGGAATTGAGAGAGAAAACAATCATGGAGGGATGAAGTGATTTTTTCCAGTGTCATAAAACAACTTGGTGGTAAACTGGGGTGTAAAATGGATGCACATAGGCTACTCTGCAGTGGGCTGTCCCTGTGCTCACATTTATTCCCTGGCAAGATCACACATATCTTACCTCATAATAGCTTGTTCGTGTACCATATCTTTTTATCTTCAAGGGCTTCTGTTTTCACTCATATTGGTAGTTTGCTTTGTAGAAGGGCAGGATCTGCTGTGTGACTGTCATGGCTAGGTGTTGTTTCTGGTTGCCACAATACAACAGGTATTTTGTTACTGGATGTGATCTGGCACTGTGAAGTGTATCATCCTGAAATCTCCTGTGAGAGAAAGAACATGGTTTCACTTTAAAGTATTGAAACAGAAGGTCCAGGCAGTTTCTGGGTCTGCAGCTGATCTAGGTGTTGATTTTAGTGTGGGTCAACTAACCTCTTTGGCTGTTTTTAGTATCTTAAGTAAGTAAAGATCAATTCACCAGTGTATTGTAAGACGGGCTAGTTCACTAGGTAGCTCTTTTTCTAATCAAAATATGTTTGGTCATAATACGATAGAGAAATGCAAATTAAGTCATTTATTCAGAAATTCAATATCATCATTTTAAAATAGTACTAGAAAGTACAAATTGCAAATGAAAACTCTCCAGCAAACGAAAAAAAAAAAAGGGTAATATTGTCTGTTGTTATAGACTTTTCAAAATTCTGACTAGCATATATTTAAACTTGAAGTTGACTTTTAACAGAACTGATTTCTTCCTCAGCTGACATACAAGTCAACTTGTTTCTGAAGCCAGCTGTTTCTGAAGTTGTTCCTGTTTCTGAAGTGAGCTCTTTGTTAAATTCATATTTGAATTGGTGATTAAAATAAGTCTTAAATGATGTGAGAATTAGGTCAGAAGGCTTTTCCTTCATTCAGTGTTCTTTCCTTACATTTCAACATTAATCCTTGTAGATTGGTTACTTGACATACACTTTGTAAAATTTCCTAAGTGATTGAAAATGTTACAAAAATTGTTGTTGCCAATGGTAGTACATTTCTCATCCCTGGTGTTGGGGCTTCGTAGAAGAATTCAAATGTCATTGCACAGTGTCATAACCTGCAGTTCTGTGTAAACTTTGTAAGTGCTGAAATACTGTTGAATCATGAATCTCGAATCTCTGTTAATATTATGAAATTAATTTCTGGTGACAGAAGAGATAATTCTGTATCTGCATTTGCAGGGTAGTGTGATGCACCTGTTATCTTAAACATATTTAAGTACTTCAGCTGAATTTTGTGTTGCCTGGCATCTTTTGTACTGCTCTTACAAATGCCTCAAAAGAAGAACGCTTTTAAAATATACAGTACTAGGAAACAAATGCAACTAATTGGTAATTCTTTGCTGTTTATTGCTGGGAAGCGAAGTGTTCCCAGGTTCGCACTGCCAGAGAAATCTGAGATGAAAACTAGAAGTCTCCAAGTGACAGTGATCTGGTGTAGTCTGTGCTCTTATGCAAAGCAGAACTAATGCTCTGATGTTGCAGCTGAAGCAGCCTGTGTGCAGAACCCTGAAAAATGTGTCTCTGCTGTAGGCATTTATAGCTTGTAAATCATTGTTGTAACTAAGCATTAAGCAACCGATATTTCCTAATGACTGTGATGAGACAAAACTATTGTTCTTCATTACTGCCAAGGGAATGGGAAATCTACTGGAAATTGCCATAACTAAAAAGCAACAAATCAGAATTTCTTCTGAAGTCAAAGTGTGAACAAGTCACAACTGTGGCTTCAAGTGACACGTTCTTTCTGTTTGTGATTTTAAACTGCCTTCTGGATGAAGAAAAATGAGGAGACATTTGGAACGGAATGGGTTGCATGCTATGTATGGTTTGCAGAAAACACGAGGGAAATGAATGCAGTGAGCCAAGACAGCAGTGAGGGAGGCAGAGCAGTGTGTTACCTTCATGAATCACTGCTTAAAGGCCAGTCCCGACGCTTGTAAGAAGTGCGAGGAATGGCCAGTAACAGCCTCCTAGCAGGAGACGGATTTCACTGTTTTGTCATGACACCATCTCACAGGGGCGGCCGTGCAGCCCTGCAACCCGAGCTGCCCCTTCTTGACTTTCAATGTCTAGAGCACTGCTATTTCAGACAACTGCATGTTTGAATGTGTGCCTACATTAACAGCTGGTCATGTCAAAGCCGAACTGGTTCCTTTTATACAAGAGTCGTTCTGCACATAGGTTAGCAAAAGAAGTTTTACCAAATGTGAACAGCAGCTCTTTGTAAAACATTCGATATTTCTGGTGTATTAAATGACGTTTATCTAAATATCAGAAGGCAGAAATCCAGATGAAGGATCAAGTATAGGCAATAGTATCTCATTTTCCTTTGCCAAAGAAAAAAGATAACATGGTCTTAATGCAAAGCAAGAAGAAAATCATAGTAAATTTGTTTTGAACTGTAGAATATGGATTCCTTACTGAGCCGGATTCCTTATTGAGCCAAATGCCTTAGTATGAGGAATTTTTCAAATAACATACTCTCTGGCAGGTAAGTTTTCTAATAGAAAGGCTGACATAGCTTTGCAGTGGTGTGAAGGTAGTAATGTTTAAAGGTTGTGCTGGCTTAATGAAGTGTGCATATTGAAACAAAACTAGTTAATAATGACAGTGGATTTCTGCTAGGATGTAAGGATTGAAATGCCATAGCTCATCCTCATATTGTTGTTGTCTTATTGCAGGCTGAACATCTAGCTTGGTTTGTTTTGGTACAGATATTTTCAGACAAAAAATGAAGTATGTAGACATCTGTGGGTTTAAGCTGGCAATCACAGTTTCTGTAGTGGACGTAAGGAATAATGGAATACCCCTCTGAAAGTCATGACAGCTTGTACGTGGGGTGCTGAATCCTGCCAGGCATGTTCCTTACAGAACTGGTGGCTTTCCCTTTTATGGTATCGGTTTGAATCCTTGTGTCAGTCGATGAACACCAGTGGTTAACATGGGGCTTGAACTGAAAGCTGTTTTCAAAAGTTTTAATTATAATAGAAGTCAAAGCTTTATTCTTTATTTCAAAGTTCAAGGAACTTTTTTTTTTTTTTTAATCTAATGTTTACTAGAATTACAGCCTGCAAATGTGCACAGATAATGAGCATGTGTGCGTCCTTCCTCTGTGCACTCCCATGCCGAAGGGAGGTTTAGGAATAGCAAGCAAGGCCTCCAATGAGATCAGTTTGAAGTAAGTCCGATTTATGGAATTCTGGTTTTTGTCATTTGTTATCAGATTGGTATTTAATATACCACCAGCTCTGGTTTTATTCATTGTACTGACTTACTGACATATTTTCTTAGTCTCAGTGGTACAGTTTGGGAAGTGTAGATTGCATTACCTGCCTCGCAAAGGTGTGCTTCACCCACCGAGTGCCATGATTTTGATAGTAAGTGAATTCTCCAGTTTCAAAATGTTAGCCAGTGATCTCTGCTTTTTGGAGTTACACTGTCTGCTTTGCGAAGTGAGCAACTCATTTGCTAGTATGGTAGTTTGTTTCGTTAAGGACTTGGTCGTTTTGTCCATTTTTTCATGTGAAATGTAACAGTGGTTGGGGAAACTGTTAGCCTTGGCTTAACCTGGTCCTCCAGAAAGCCTCTGGAGATGGAGCAGACACTTTGAGGATTAAAAGGCGGTCTGGCAGTAAAGCTGGAGAGGTGTCTATTCCCTGCATTTTCAGGCTTTCCAGGACCCTGGGATTTTTATATTGGGCATTTGGAGTCACTCTGCTAGAAAGATGATATCTTTGTAGAAACCTTTTGACCTTTATGTATGTTCTGAAAATCAAACGTGTACAGTTTTGAAAGCTCTTGTTTTCCTCCAGGCAACAAGCTATGCTCCAATAGAGCAATTAGGAATACTTTATACGTATTTTTAAGCCAAGAAAGCAATCTAACTGCAAGTCGGTTTTTAAATCTTAACTAACGTAAGGGTACAAGGCCACAGACTTCACCTTCTGCGGGCACCCGGGCACCTGCTGCCTTATTCCCAATGTTCTCCCCTGCCCCTGCACTGGCCCTAGTGCTGGCATGCATCTGACCCCAAGGGCCTGAGTCGGGAAGCTGTGCCAGTTGGCCCTACCAGGAACGTACTTACTCCCACTGCATTCTTCCTAACTCTGCCCCTCCCCGTCGTTTCATCTCCTGCCCTCCACTCCATGCCTCTTTCATGCTTCACCTGCACTTGAGTTTTACCCCATTTCTTATGCACCAAGGATTCTGTTCATAAAACATACTTCTTCCCCATAACTTCTTTGCATTTTATTGTCTTCATTGCTTACAGCACGCTATCCCCCATCTTATTTGAGCCATTGTTCTTTACCAAGTGTCTTTACTTGCCTAGCCTAGTCTATGCTGAAAAGCTCTTTATGGGATGGAAGATACCATATTTTGAAGAGAGAGTTATCAGTTGGCTCCAATTCACCAGTTCACTGCTATCTGTAGTAGTCATCTTTTTAATTTCCTGTACTAAAGATACAAGAAGCTAACCTTGTTGTACGAGCCTTGTTTTCAGTTCTACTTCATTTCTCTAACGCTGTAGTTGATTTTTTTGGTGCTTTCCTTAAGTCAAACTAAGTCATGTGTGGATTGCTTCAGCTTTCAATAGAAAATGTCTGAAGTCTGACCTGTGAACAAGTTGAGTTTGGTTTAGGTCAGTGGGTATGAGGAGTCTGCGCACCACTTGTGAGACTCTCTGGATAGTGGGACTGGATGGAGACCAGTCTCTGCTCCGTGGAACCGGGTATTGTAGCCTCTGGACTCTTGTAGTCTATGGCAGCAGCACAGATCACAAGACAGCGTACAGGGATGCCCCAGGTTTACCACCCTTCCTTTGGCTATGGCTCCATAGTAGACATGCTGGGCATGTAGAGGATGCTGAAATAGCCTCTAGAGTGGACATGCACCACTGGAGATGCTCCCCTTCTGTTGCAAGACTTTTGATGTAGGACAGAGTTAGTCTATGGAGGCCAAAACAGATGTTGAAGAGATCAGCGCAGTGTGGTTCCTAGTTACCACCAAGTGTCAGTGAGCTGGTAGACCCAGCTGCACAACTACCATGGTTTATGGACATACCTCGGCTTTTTCAGCTCTGCCCTGTCACCTCGCAGATGAGCCAAGGATGCACATGCAGCTGGTGCAACGGCAGGGAGGAGAGGAAGTGGAGTCAGTGCTCTGTAGTCTGTTATCTCCGCATGGCCAGTTAGCAAGCAGTTTGGAGGCCAGAAACCATATGGGAGAGCCACTGATGCACAAGATAGAGCATATTTTCTTCATTAAAAATACTTTGTGCAAGTAACTTCCCCCGGTTTTGGCGGGTTTTTTGTAGGCAAGCAAGCATTAGGATCTGAGGTTCATCGTGACTTTTTGGCACGTGAAGGAAGAAGGCTGAAAGTAATGGATCAAAAAGAGTAAGGAGAAAGATTCAGAGAGAGAGATGAACGACTTCCTTAGAAACTGCAGATGTTTCTGAGGAAAACTGGGCAGACGCAGACATGCTCCTGGCAAAAAGAACAGTTTGGGAAAAATCTTTTCATTTTCATTCTTCCAGTTATAGATATCTAAGTGTCATTTTACCAGAGCTCTCAAAATGAGCAAAACATTCCTAGTTTTGTAACAAAAAACATAAGCAGAACTGCCGCTTTTCCTTTTGACTAAAACTGATAAGGTATTTATTATTAATTTTGTTTGTAACATCATTTAAGATATTTCTGTATACTGAGACTCAGAAGGCTGTGTTTCTGAAACGATAATTCATAGCTGGAGTAGCCTCTGGTTCTGACTTAACTACCCGCAGAGTAAGTTTAGAATGTCAGGTTCTAAATTAAGCATCAGAATATGTGATTTCCCCGTCTATTTTTTACATGCGGGTATTGGATCAGGAGCTCTTTCAGCTGCTTGACTTTAACCAAAGCCAAGTTCAAAAAGGGCCATTCAGTTCTTTATTCCCTACTTTCTGGGTTTTTTTTTTTGTTGATACTTTCTTTGTCACTTGAATCTCAGCCTCTACCTCTCTTTCAGTGCACAAAAAAGATTGGTGTAGGTGCTTAAATTTGAATCTGCGAGCAATAGATTGAGATTTATCCCATGACATAAGTTTGCATAAGCGTAAATGAGATGCAGTCAGGAGAGGGTATGTGGAGCAGGCAGTTTGCAGCTTGAACTGCTCTGTGCATTAAGGCCTTTACAGGTCCCATCTGATTATTCGGGGATCTATGTCAGGTTGGGCATCTCCCTTCTGTTTACCTATAAAAGGAAATGAACTTTTTATGGATGGAGACTCTTAATGGAATGGAAATGAATTCTTTATTCCCACTCCAGAGCCAGATTCCAGACGGTCTGGTTATGGTATTGTCACGTAATCGGCACTTCCTTTCACACTTGTCTTGGTTAATGTCTGACAAAAGGTCTTTGAAATTGCAGGGTCAGTTCCATTTAATTTTCTTAGTTTTCCTAAAATATTTCATCTTTAAGAGGAATAAATTAATATTTAAAGTCTTAATTTGCTTAAAACAGGTTTGGTTGTTTTTTTCAATGTTCCAGCACATACAGATAGGTCCAACATTGAGAAGCAGACTTACATAATATAGAGCAGTAGCATAGAAATAGTCTTCCAGAAGCTGCAGTAACAGTATCGCTGCTGGTTTCTTACAGTCTTGTGGATGCCAGGATCTGTGTGGAAGGGAACAGTTCTGGTTTCTCTGCACTTTAAAACTACCTTGGGATAAATCTCCATAAACTTCATTTCAAATCTCAGACATACTAGATTTTTTTTGTACTGGAAATCTCGTGACTTAAGGCTGTTGTGTCTGACTCAGTTTTGTTAAAAACACTGTCAGAACAATCTCCCTCGTGTTATTCTGGTGCTCCTGTTTTCTGGCTAATGCACTGGTGAGATGTGACAACTTAAACAGAAGTTGACTCATGTTTTTTGAATGGCAGAAAACATTTATTTTTTAGAATTAATGCTTACTTTATCTGTACCTTTTGTTCCTTTTGATTCCTCTCGTCCCTTAAGAGTTTGCTGGAAATATGCATTCCACAGTGAGTCAGCATGGCCTGCTGGACTGAGCAGAAGGCAGATTTGGGAATTATAAATCCAAGCACTTTTACTTGCTGTGTGGCCTTAAAAAACTTACTTAACCTCTGCTTCCCCACCATTAAAATCAGTGTAATTTACCAATCTTTGAGCGATGTTGTCATTAATATGCATAAGAAGACTTTAAAAATAAATACTGATACTGATAGCCTGTATGCTTTTTTACTCAAAGTAATTGTATTCGTTTTACCCAATATATTCTAAGCATAATCTAATGACAAAGGTATATATATTCCTTGATATGTCAGCTATTAATCTCATTGTTGTTTCCTATCATTTCTTTAGCACTCTTAGGCATGCATGAATTGCAGACAAAAGCTCTGATCTTACATCTTCGTTCTCCAGCTGAGACTCCTGCACCAGTGTGTGAAGTCCCATTGATTTCAGTGGCTGTGGGCAAGAGCAGTTGGTGTCCAGAGATGATTTAGATCCAGAATCATGGCCAAGTATGGAAGACCTCCCTGTTTTCAGGTAGACATAATGGAAACGGAAGAAGACTAAAATACAGAGGCTAAGCCAAGTGTCTACCGTTTCCTAAAGTTTTTAAGAAACTCATTCCCAGGGTCAGTGCCTCTGGCTGTGGTTCAGCGGAGGCAGAGTAGGAAGGATTGTGACCAAGGCACTTCCCTTTCTTCTTTCGGGTGGATGTAGGGGCTCTCATGTTTCCCTGTTGAGCAGGGGATCTGTTTTCATTCTGGAAACAAGTTTGGCAGCAAGAGGATGTATGAGCTATGGAATCAGAGATTTGGAAGGTCTTCAGTGACGTTTCTCCATTCTTAGCACATCATTTAATGACAGCACTTGATGGCCAGGTCCTAAATCCAGCACCCAGTCTCAGAAGTCAGGCCAGACGTTGCATGTTTGTGTGCAGGAAGCTAGGGGAGTGCTCTCCAGCCGTGTCCTGGACTAGCTGTGGAGCTACTTTGCTCAGACTGCTCCAATTCCACAGTTACTCTGACTTCACAGGGTGAAGACGAGTTTTTAAAAAGGGGCTTCTTTCTTTCCCGTAGCATTTCCAAATCTTACCCGTTCTGCTCACTGGGTTGCCAGTCCAGGCACTCACCCAGGATCATATCTTAAAGGTCTTATTCAGATCTCATGCAGCCCTTGTCAGCACCTGGTCCTGTGCAGTAGAGGTTAGTGCCAAAACCCCGCACAGCCACGGAGCAGAGAAGCAGTTTGTTCTCAGGGCAGAGAGGGGCTGGTGGCCAACATATCTCCTGGTATCCAGAAGGAAGAAGTTCAGGAAACTTCAACGGTCAGGGGGGAAATAAAAGCAATCAGGAATCCACTGAGTGACAGTAGGGAAGACGAGTAAAGGGAACTCAGGATCCTGATGGCAAGTGGTACTTCATAAGGCTTTATTTTGGCTGCAAAACTCATTGCTTTCACCACCACTGTGCACAATTTTGGACTGTGGAAACAAAATGCCGGTGTTCGGGCTGCTGCATTGCAAAAAGCTGCCTAGAAACATCACCTTGATTTTGGTGGGGCTCTTGCTGCAACATAGCTAACATCAGAGACACCTGTCTAGTATGGAAACAGCCAGGTTGTTCCCAGGCTAAGAATGCCAAAGCATTCTTAGGGCTACACGAGGTATAAGTTAGGCAGTTTTAAAGCTCCTGTGTATGCTTGATTGTTTCTATTTTCTATTGTGTTGTGCTTTATAAAATGTCCTTTACCACAGATTTTATTGCACTGGGGTGGGGCAAGATCAAGTGTGAACCTTTCTCATTGGGTTTTCATGTCTTAGCTTGCATTGGCCACATTGACCACTAAGAGATCTGTCACTTACATTGATTGTTAAATTTAAAAATAATAGTAATTCTGATTCTAGGAAAATCTTTCTCCCTCTGCAGTCAAAGGTCCATCTTCCTTTAGAGCAGTTGTATCCTTTGCATTCCCTTACTTGGCTGCTTGCTCATCTTTCATAAGGATAAACATAGTCTTTGAGGGAATTTCCCACATGGAAACTCCCTGTTCTTTATGAGAACACTGTCTGCAGCGTTAACTGTGTGCAGCAGCCACTTCACTTTGTCTAGTATAATTTTTATTAGCTTCATTGGTTTTCTTGGGGGGAAAAAAGGTGAGAAAACGATTTACTGACCCCTTATTAGTTGTCCAGATTCCAATCTCACTTTCCCCACTGTAAATCCAGAGTAACTCCACTGAAGTAATGCTATTACTCCAGCTTTCGACTATGGAATTCCCATCTGCATTGTCTTGAGGCTCATTGTACATAGAGATATCCAGTAGCGATTGACAAAGCTGTCTGATAAACAAAACTGTCTCTTTCCAGTCGTGTGAATTGCAGGCAACTCTCCAACCATTCACAATCTAGAAAAGTATTTTTGGATATGGACAGCTCATCACTTCATCAGAGATACTGCTGTCCCTTAGCAGGGCAGCTATCTTTGGACAAGTAATGTATCCAGTGGATTTTGTCTTAGCAGTTCTGTGAATGTAAATGTCTGGTTATAATTTATGATAGAAACCGAAAAGGGTGGGAACACTGATTGACAATTACTCGGGCAATGGGGGAAGAGATGGGCAAGCTCAGTTACATTGTTTAAATGCTGTCACTAGCAGACTATAAGCATCTCTAAAACCCTGTGAAAAGTGCAGATTCCTCTTCGAAAGACAAGATAAACTGTTTTCTATTGCCAAGTACTCTTTAATGAGTTGTTACAATTTGTAAACAAACAAATTTCTTGGCCATTACAAACCACCAGCTGAGGCAGATTTTAGTTGGTGTGTCCCCTCACCACCCTACTGCACTGTCCATGCTGACGGCAGACCCCTTTTGTCCCGCCAAAGCCAGGTTGTCGTTTTTTGTTGGGGTTTTTTAATGAACCAGCTCTGAGATGAGATGCTTGCCTGCTTTTGCGAGTCTGAATGATAGAGTTGATGCTTGGGTTGAACTGTACTGATGAGCAGGCTGAGGATTTGTCAAAGCTCTTTCAGTTTAGGTCCATTCAGCTCTCTGCAACGCCAAAATAAGCTTAAGTTTTGGAAGAGATGATTTTACAGCCAAATTATCTTAATCCTTTCCTAAGCAATTTTAAGAAAAATAGCTATAATAAGGGCAAAGTGCAAGCCTCTAGCCTGTTTTCTTGGTCCTTGCAGATGCAGGTACTGATGTGCTGGAATTCAGCAACAGTGCTTGTATTGGTAAAAACTGCTTGTAAAACTAAGAGGTGCAAGATAATTCTTAATGCATGGAACTTGGCTACTCAGTGTTAAGTGGTGAACCTGGCTAAATTAAATATTGATTAAAATGCTTAGGCTCTGCTTGCAGCATCTTTAGCTTTAAACTCTGAATGCATTTTCTTTGTGTTGGGGGGCGGAGGGGAGGGAACTTGGAGTTTTAATAGGGAGGTCGTTTGAAGACCAAGTCCTCAAAGCAGGAAAATTATCCTCAATAGTATATTGGAAAGCAAATGAAGGTAAAGCCAGCTCTCCATAGGGAGGGGAGAGTTGGTTAGCCATCTCAACCGAGTAGAAAACAGAACGTCTAGACTAGATGTGTCTTTCTATGTAAAGAGTGACTTACAGCAAGTAAAAAGCCATATGATTCAGGCAAGGAAAAATACTGTCTGACTGGGAATAATGAAGTACAATTCTTTTAAAAATAAAATTAGAATTCAGTTCTGTAGTTCCCTCACCCCATATTAATGGCACTCTGCCTCATGAGTTTTCAGTGGCTTTGTCTTTACTTTCCATGCCTATTTATGATTTATATTACACTAAAGGTCTTTTTGTGAGAAAGCGATATTATCTTGCCATGATTACTTCATGGATATTAAAAAGGGAAATCATAAATTCTGTGCTGTTTTCTTAATTTATGTGCCTGGTAGCTTTTTTTCCCCCCATGCTAACAATGAAGGGCAGAGTCCAGCACAGACTTTGTAAGTCACAGGCATGTAGTTCCAAAAAGGCTGATGTGCATGAGATTATCGTCACAAAAGACTTCCAGAGACCTTGCAGGTACTGGATTCTTGAGAGGAACTGGCTCCTGTTCCAGCAAGTGGCAATGCAGTCTTTATGGACATACCCCAGATTCCTTTGTCAGTGGATGCATGCAATGTGCTTCTAGAGCTGTGCAGTGTAAGTGTTATGGGTCAAAGCCATTCTCTTTGAGCTTTGGATTGTAAAATAATAGTAAAAAATCCTGCAGCCTCATTGAAATCCCCTTCCCGAACTCCTGAACAGCAGAACTGAGTTCTGCTGGTGGCAGGTAGCGCGCTGTCAGCCCCAGCAGCAAGATCTGCCACTTGGTTCCTAAGCTGCTTGGACAGTTGGACTGAGCGCAAGGATGCCAGTCAGGGACTATCACCATAGAATTGACCTGATATTGTTCATTTATCAGAAAGACTATTGTTGACTTGAGGGGCAATAGATCCAGCCCACTAGCTATGGGTGGTGTCAGAAACTACACCAAGGCACCTCAGTTCTTTGTGACACTTGTTTGAAGTGGCATCCCCCTTTTTTTGGACCATCATAGTTACTTTGGGAAGAAAGATGTAACAGGTATGCACGGAGCTTTATAATGCTGTGAGACAGACTGGGATGTGCAAAAATGAGATTTTTTTGAGTAGACAATATTTATGTGCATAACTCTATTATGTTCAAGAGAAATACAGGGCAAGTACTTAGATATGGATGTGAATGGAATGCACTAAACCACTGCAAGCCTGTCTGGTGAGTGCTGAGAAAGGATGCAAAAAAAGACGAGGAAAAAAGATAAAGAAAGCATAGCATAGAAAATCAGGGGCCAATTCTATCAAACTAAAATTAGGCAAATGTGAAGTAAATAGATGCAATGTTGATGGAGTTACTCTGGATTTAAATACCTGTTTACCTGAAAGCTGTATCTGGCCTTAAGCACTGACTTTGTGCGCCTCCATAGTCTTCTGGTTCTTGCCGTGAAACAACCTCTTTCTATCAGTATAACATGATTCACCATTCTGCAAAGAGTATCCATGTTGTCTGTCACATGTAGCCTGGTGTTCCCCAACTGAGAGCAGGACCAGTTTGTGTTGCGCATGGCACAAGCATCTTGTTCCTCCACAGCATGCAAACCTTGTTCAGACATTCCCCAAGTATTAATTACCATGGTACCCTAGAGCTGAGACTGCTGATGGCCAGGCTTGGAAATAATAATGGGTGTCTTATATCTTCAGGAAGTAAATTATTTCTGGAGAGATACCAACTGTCATTACAGGAGTTTGAGCCATAGTCTGCAGGAGTCAGCAAGACATTTTCTGTAGATAGCAGTGTTCCTGACCAGAGTAGTCACTTTTCATGCTAAACAGAATTAAAAACACAGGCCTTTCGAGCTGACCTTAGTCTTCCTCACTCTCTGGCAAGCATGCTCATACGTCATTATTCTGTATGGACAATTGTCATTTTCCAGCCCTCAAATGACTTCAATCTGTTTCCTGTCTATGGCATTAATTTGCAATCAACTTTGGGATTTCTTCTGAAGCGTGCTATTAATTTTTAATTTGTGTTTTTTAAATATCACAAAAATATTTGCATTAGCATTAAATAATAACCATAATTCATACTATCCAGCCATCAGGTACGTGGCTTGCTATGAGGGTGGTTCTCACAGAGGAAGGACACAGTAAACCATGGCTCTCTTGCGTCTCTCTGTCCCAATGTGTGTTGTAAACTCAATGACAAAAGGAAGAAATTATTTTCCACCCTAAGATACACCCATCTGAACTTGCAGCAAAGCCAAATTTTACAAAGCTTTCATTCTATATAGGCTTTTGTGACTAGCCACATCCCCATCATCTTTGAGTGCATTCCAGTAATGTCTTAAGCACTGTGCCCAACATCTGTCCAGTGGGGTTTGTTCTCTCACTCTTGCCATGTGTCCATGCTTTCCAGTTGAGCTTTTCAACAAAAAAGCGTCGTTCTCTCTAGATTCTGCTTCCAGCTATTTTTGCTCAAACTTCCCTTCCTCAGATAACGCCTGTCTTCATCCAGATATCCAAAGCAACGTAGCAGGCTACTGAGCAGCTTCAGCACTTGCAGTTGCTGTGTGGGAAGATACAGACTTTTTTCCTCAAAATAGCTCTTCTGCGAACTTTTGTGCTATTTCCTTTTCCTGCTAAGACCTTGAATAGTTCCCTAATTTTGCTTATTGGAAAGCTGTCACTAAGCTCTTCTCATTGCCTAAGCAGAAACAAAACAGAAATTTCAGTATGCATGACCATCTCAAAACCAGGGCCTACTATGAGCCTTCAATTCTGGGATAGTTCTGCTGCTGGTGAGGCTCAGTTCCAATGGGCAATGATAGTGGTCGAGCCGCACTGAGTCCACTGCGTTTGGCCCATTCATCAAGTGAGCTTCTTCTTTCTGCGTGTCTGTGATGACATGCAGGGCTTTCCACCACCCAAACCTGCCCCAAATGCCTACAGCTAGTCCTCTAGCACAAAAGCCTCTTCTTCAGAAGTGGATGTTTTATCCTTGGAAGACAACAACTAACAGTGTGACCAAAAGCCCTGTCTGCCTTTTTGGCACAGCAAAGATCCCCTGAGCTTTCTCAGTAAGTTTTCTTCAGTCTCTTTGCAAAAAGCCTTCCCTCTTCAAGTGCAATTTTTCCATCCCTCCTGCTGTCCCCTTCAGTGCTTTCTCAGTAAGTTTTCTTCAGTCTCTTCCCTCCTGCTGTCCCCTTCAGCGTTAGGAATGAATCATAGTTGTGAAGTAAATTCATCATCTGTTTAAATCAAGTTCAAAGTTTCTCAGCACTGTAAATTAAACTAATTTTTGCTGTTGCAAGGATGGCCTGGACTAGTGTGAGAAGGGAGGTAAATTAAACTAATTTTTGCTGTTGCAAGAGTGGCCTGGCCTAGTGTGAGAAGGGAAGGAACAGAGGGAAAGATTGAGGTGGTCCTGAAGTCAGACGTGCTGCTTCTGCCATTGCCAATGTGATGGGAAGAGGGGAGGGTAGTGACTGGTGCAGCTGGGTGGGCTGTCTTCATGAACCACAGGTAGCACAGAGAAGAGCAACAGGCATGGAACTACACAGGCAAATGGAGAGAAACCTGAATAACCACATAATCCACTACAGCAGGCAGCAGTCTTGTGAAAAATTAGTACATTAGGAGTATTGGTCACTATAGTTGCAATTAGTGAGATGGGATTTCAAGGCATCTACCAGAAAAAAAAACAAAACAACACACTAAAAACCCCCCAGCAGTTAAAAGATTTTGAGCCCCAAATCAATACTTCCCACTTGGTATAAATATGAATAAAATTGTATAAACAAAAACTCAGTTAATTTGCAAAGTCAAGCACTCAGAAAATGTTACAAATGTATTTCTGTCCAAATTTATTGTGGATAAATATGAATAAAATTGTATAAACAAAACCTCAGTTAATTTGCAAAGTCAGGCACTCAGAAAATGTTACAAATATATTTCTGTCCAAATTTATTGTGTTTTTTTTTTTACATGGGGACTGCAGCTCTCAAAGCATCTTACAAACACCCAAAAATCTTCACTATGCCTCTGTAAGAAGGTGAGATGTGGACTGGGTAAGTGGCAATAAAGTGGATGGAAAATTGGGTGGACTTGCCTGACTCAAAAGGTTGGGATCAGCAGTACAAAATCCGTCTGGTGGCAGGTTACTAGTAGTGGTGTCCCTCTAGGACCCATACTGGGGCCAACACTGCTTAATGGTTTATTAACAACTGGAACCTGTGGATGATACCCCGTTGTAGGGATGTGGCTGATATGCTGGAGGGCAGGGCTGCTGTTTAGAGGGACCCTGACAGTGGGAAGAATGGACCGATAGGAGCCTCATGACAATCAACAAAGCCAAATGCCAAGTCCTTCACATGGGATGCAATAACCTTGTGCAGCAATTCAGTCTGGCCAGCTGTCTAGAAAGCAGCTTTTTAGAAAGGGACCTGGGTGTCCTCAAGCTGAACATGTAGCAGCAATGTGCCACTGTGGCAAAGACCAAGTGTGTGTTGGGCTGTATAGCCAGCAGGTCAGGAGAGGTCATTCTTCTCTATTACTCCACACTTGTGAAACCACAGCTGGAGTACCGTGTCCACTCTGGGGTTCCCCAGTTCAAAAAATTCATTGGCAAACTGGAGCAAGACCAGCAGAGGGTCACCAGGATGGTGAGGGGGCAGGAGCATGTGATGTTTGAAGAGAGGCAGTTAGAGCTGGGTTCGTCCAGTCCCAGGATGAGAAGGCCAAGGGGAGATATTTTTGCGCTCCACCACTCCATAATGGGAGTCAGACTCTTCCTTGGGGTGCACACTGATAGGATGAAAGGCAATGGGCACAAACTGCAGCAAGGCAAATTCATTCAGGTGCTAGGAAGATAATTTTCACCATGAGGGTAGTTCAGCACTAGAACAGGCTGCCCAGAGAAGCTGTGTCATTTCCATCCCAGCAGACATTCAGAACTAGACTGGACAAGGTCCTGAGCCATCTGATCTCGACTGGACTAACTTTGCGTGGGAGGACAGACAAGATGACCCAAGGTCTCTTCCAACCTAAATGAACCCAGTTCTAAGAGGAAGGGCCACTGACGGGAAGTTCAGCCTCACTAAAAGCTGTTGCTTCTGATACAAAACCTACTCCTTGAGGGGGATGTGAAATGCTTTTCATGCCATCCTGTGAAAACAGTTGAGGTTTTAGAATTTTCAAATTCTTTTAGTAGATCAACACCAAGGTCTTTCTAGGTTTTGTCTCGTTTGGTTTTGGTTTTTCTAATAGGACATGAGAAAAGTTTAACTGTTTATCTGGTAAGCAAACAGTAGTTGAACCTGAACCCGGAGCTCTTTCATCCAAGAAGAGTGGCCTGATCTTCAGGCCAGAAAGTGCTAGCCTCCCTCCATTTTCCCTGGCACAGCACATACTTTATTAGGAAAAGTAGCTCCGGAAAGGGTGAGGCATTTTTGCAGGGAAAATAATTTAGTTAGAAATTTCTGACCAGGTCCATAGCGACCCTGCAGTACAGGACCACACAGCAACTTTAGAACAAAAAGTAAAGAAAAAACTCTTGTCACATTGGAACCGCTGTATTTCTGAAATGGAAATTGTGAAGACAAAGAAGTTGGCCAGTATTTTGGGATTAACACCTCTGAAATGTGAAATATGTCCTAAAACAGATTATAATCATAAATGATAGAGCTTTGCTTTTGTGTCTCACGCAGTAATGATGTATTTGATCTGAGCAGGGACTTCCCACAGCAAAAAAGCAAGAATGAGATTTCAGGTTTTCAGCTTACATGGTCATCAGGCATCTTGTGACTCTGGTGCTTTCGTGTGTCTCAAGAGGGGCAGTGGTAACCTCAGTTTGGGAGCAGACTTTGTGAGCAAGATTAAAATGCTTTCAGTGGTAAAGACTGTGGTATTTTCTTCCTTGCATCATTCAAACAATGCAGAGAGACGTAAATCTGTCCTGAATATCACATCAAATCTTTGTTGGCTCCTTCACTGCTCTTTTTGCCAAAGACAGTCAGTTACAGCTGGAAAATGTTCTCATCTGCATGATAGTGTCCGGGACGTCACCCTATCGGCCAAGTCTGAAGAGGTGAACATGGGGGAAAAACTGGCCCTTGTGATTCTTATTCCCTCTCCTTCAGATGAATCCAGACTGCATTCAGCTGACAATGTCATAATTTATCTTTCCATTTTAATCTTCCATTGCAGTCCTGCGCTCTTCAGGGTGGGCATTGCCTATGCCTGGGTGACTGGTGCCTACCACAGCAGGTTCCTGGCCCCTTGGCACTACTGCAATAGAGTAATACTTAACCCCATCTGTCCAGATGTGGGCACAGTGGTACTGTGGATACTGGTGATAGCAAAATGAGAACCAGGAGGAAGTTATTTTTATGCTGCTGGTAATTATAGGGCATTTAGGGAGAGCATGTGGAACTGCAGAAGTCATGCTGCCATGCTGTATGTTAGCTGTCAGTGTTACACTATGTTGTCTTAAATGTTAACGAAAACTTTTTATCCAGTTCCCAAATTGCTTGATGAATACAGGGAAGGTTATGCTGAATGGATCTGATGGTCGAAAATTGACCATCCTGACTTGTAGCTGGCTGGCACTTGGGTGAGCCCAAGGATGCTTAAAGCTGCCCTTTGCCATCAGACACGTTTGTGAGTTCCTGAGGAACCTAAGAGCACTTGGCTTCCCACAGCTGCCCTGGGAATCCCAGGGAGTCTTTTGTTACAACATATTTGCTGTCGTGATTCTAGTTCTGCTCCAACATGGATCCTGGATCCTTGCTTTCACCCCTGGATCCCACTCCCCTCCCCGTTTCTTTGTTTCCTGCCCCAGCCCTTTGTGCTGGCCCTGCGTCGTCCCCCCACCCTCCCTTGGTGCGGAGGGGGAGGACATCCCTGCTAGACTGCTAACAAGGTTCTTGTCAGAAAATGCTTCACCACATCCAAAGCCAGGATGTATCTCCAGAGGAAAACATTGCTTTCCTGAACGGGGCCGCCGTGTTCAAATCAGGCAAGGAAAGTTTGTAAATAGCTTTAGCAAAGCCTGTTTACCAAGCCTGTGAACTCCCAGGCCATGAGAGGGAGCTTTTAAAATGCTCTTCATGTACAGGAAAGCCTTTTGTCTTCAAGAGTTCAACACAGGCCCCTGTCCCAGCCATACAGTTCTGCTTGCCAGCAGTCCCCCATCCTTTGCCCTTCTGCTCTCTGCTGCTTGCTGAAAGATGCCGGCAGCGCACGATGACGCAGCCGTCCGGTTTTGGAGCGGTCCTTATCTTCTGTTTAGACTCTCAGCGTACAGCGCATGGTGGCAAAAGAAGCCTGCTCCAGATCTGCCTGCTACGCCTGGTGGCAAAAAATGTGCTGCCTGATGCACTCAGAGGGGTGACTAAGTCAAAGCAGTTTCATTTGCTTTCCATCACCCTGATATTTTCATTTCTTCTTTCCCTTCTAATAAATGTTTAGGTTTAGAAAGACATTGTGTGTGAGGGCAGGGGGGTGTTAGTTGTTAAACTATTAGCCTTAATAAATAGTTTTATCTCATGGTGATAAGACAAATATTTCTGATAAGCCTGTGGCAATGGACATAAGAAGTCCCAAAACCACAGTTAAATAACAAGAGTTTCTTATAGCTCCGAGCCAGGGGACAGGGTCAGGCACCCAGCTGCCATGGCACCTTACATTTAAAGTGTCAGCTGTGCCGCTGTGGTAGTTGTCCTCAGGGACTGATGTTATACACAGTTATTCTCCCCTGTGGCCTCGTTTCACGTCTCTGTAACCCTGGGGTCTTCACCAGAGAAAAAAATCAGCGTGATACAGTGAGGAACAAGGCAGAGTTTAAGATATCTGAGTTTCTTAATTGCATTGCTAGATTATACAGTGTTCAGCATTGGAGGAGATAGTCTTATTAAAGATGTTTAATTTTGAAGTTTCAGAATTTCTTATTTGCAAAACTACCCTATCATATTCTTTTGCATGTTCTACCTGTAAGTAGATATACCTATATAATAATTTGAGGCCCAGCTGCATGGATTATTCTTCTCGAGCTTTTGGATGGAAATCTTCTTAAGCTTTTTAAAATATGCATGACTGGATTATAACCTTTTGATATGTGGTCTTGTTTTTGGAAGATAGGTTGGAATGTTTTTATTTTTAAGTTTGTAACTTTTCTTACTGTGCAAATCTCCCTAGAAGAGGAGGTAGATTTAATCTTTTTAAGAGGACCTCTCAGGCTTATAACTGCTGCAGGCTGTATCCTATATGGGGACCCTTTAACAGCGTCTTGGAACATTTATCTACAAAGTTTGATCAGTTCCAATATAGACAGCCACTGCTCAGATGCTCCAGCGTCCATCCAGTACAACTCACTTCTCCTTTCTTTGTATCAATAATGGCTAATAAGGATGAAGGTAACACATCAAATTCCTTCAGCATGCAATTGCTGCTTTCTGACAAGCTGTTGGCTGAAAGGAGGGACTCTGCAGGCGCTTACTGTTAAGAAGAAAAAATAACAGTAAAGTTTTTTTAATGCAATCCCTTTCATTTACAAAACATGTGCAGAAGTCTGTTTCTTTTAGAGTCGAAGAAATCAAACAGGAGTGACAGCATCTTGGAGCTGGGAACAAAGACATCATCTTTCAGCCAAAAGTCAGTATGAGGGTGGGGGGATTTTTCCTGCTATGAAGATTTCTAAGTTTCTCTGCACTTAGTTGCTATCTTCTTTTCTCTGCTATGTTTGCATGCCTTTTACATTCACACAAACCACCAGAGATAGCAAAGGAGCCACTCTGCCTTTGGCATGAGGCAAAATCTTTGTTGTTTGAGTGATTTGGTTCCAGAAAGGAGCCTAAAGCTTTCTGCAACGATGGGAAGAGGCTATGTCCAGTCCCTAACATGACTTATCATTGTAAGAGCTCTGAAGGTCTAAGGACACACACAAGGAAAGGATTGTGGGTCTAATTTTTCATGAGACCAGCCTATGCACTCAAAAATTATACATAAATCTTTTGGCAACCAAACTTTTTTAATAGGTCTGAGACAGAAGCTGCAATTTTCATGGTACTGATTGGGAATGATCACTTTGAGATGAGTTTGCTTTTAATAAAATAATTTTAATAGAATAAAGTAAGGACACCCGTGGACCACAGAGGGTGTTGGCAAAGGGAGAGGTGATATGCTTGGGGGTACAACAACAGGTAGGGAGCACCTGAGGACTGAGGTGGATTAGCAGGTGAAGGATGTATGAAACATTGTGGGATGATGTGAAGCAAATGTCTCTGCTGATCTGCTGATTTTTAGTAGCTAGTAGAGGTGAATAGTGTTTCCTAGGCTTATTTTTGGTAGGTCTTTCTTGAGACCTGGCAAGTAGAGACGGGCTAGTTGTTTTATGAAAAATGTTCTGTCATGGGAAGCTGGTTTAGAGGTTGTCTTGGAGAGGTCATCCTGCCGGGCAGTGGTCCTGGGCTCGCTTCCTCAGAGACCACAGCACATCACAGCTAGAGTCTCCCCCCTCAAATTCTGCACTGGGGAAAGTAGTAATGAGAAATCCAAAATACAGTCACATTAATTTTCTTGTGATTTTAATATTTTTTCTTGTCTTCTTGTCTTGTCGGATAAACTTGTCCAGTCATCCCCAAGTCATTTTGAGTATCTTTTCTGACACATGAAAAAATGAACTACCGATTCCCTTCAGGTTAGTTTAGGTATGAAAGGGCGTGAGTGTGGTTATGTAGGGGTGCGGTCGATGCATATGCTTATCAAAATCAGATAACACCAGAAAACTAATTACAACTTTTAACTGTTGCTGCAATCTCTTCTCTGAAAGAGAAGTTTTCACATGAATATTTCTTGCATTAGAGGTGAAATCAGAGCCCCCTCCAGCACTTGCTGTGTTTGGAGCATTGCCAAAAAAACTCTTTTAAAGAGGCATTCCTACTGGAATATGTCACGGACTATTCTCACTCCCAGCTCTGACGGGCTTCAGATGGGGAGCTGGAATGCAGACCTCCCAGTCACACACTGGAGTAGCGGCATTCAGGGGGGGCTCACATTGCAATCTAGAGAAAATAAGCATCAAGGCAGGGGCAATATTGCATGAAAATGACAGGGAGAAATAAGCAAATGCCATGTGCTGTGTGTAGGGAGCTTAGCAAATCCGCTGCCTTGCAAATGTGCATTTAACACTAGCCAGAGATTAAGTCAGTGTAATGATTAGCTGGAATTTACACATACGTACCTCTACTAAAAAGTTATTCTTATTGCTTTTAAAGGCGATATCCCCACAATAGAATGGGATGCCTAAAGAGTAGAGTGAAAAGCAAGGAAGCAGCTGAGCTGAGTGAGAATTAGATCATGGAAAACTCCTTAAGGCAGAGCATTAGATGCAGAGTCCTCTTCATTAATCTACTGGTTAGCCCATCTCCCTTAAAAGGGACTACCCTGCTGTAAGGAGAAAGAAGTGGAAATATATATATTCTGAGCTAGGGATAATTTTGGTTTAGATACTTTATTTTCCAGATTTGTTTTAAACAAGCAGACCTGTGCCCTCCCAGTAAATATTTCCTACTTCCTTCGGTGTCATGTCAGATTAAACCTGGAATATCTCTCAGAGATCACGTGAAAATGGTTCTATTTGCGCTGAGTAACTGTCATGAATATCAACATACCAAGTAGAACAGACTGTGATAATAAAAATGTTGATCTCTGTGGCTGCTGAAAGAGCGACATTAAGTGAATCTCACTGATATTTAATTTGCAAACTGAATTGCACTTATTTGGGGATGGGAAAAACAGCAACGCTCACATTGATGAGAAATTCTGCATTTAAAAACACTCTTTATTAATGATTCAAAACATACCGTTCCTAGGAGCTGTAAACAAGTTCAGTATTCTGCACACTAATCCATAACCATTATCATATGTAGAGAACAAGAAGTTACTCACAAACAGATGTTCCCTCTGCCAAACCCATTCATTTAATGCACACTTTACTTTCCAAATCCTAGTTAGCAACTTTCTGTGGTGGGTGGATTACATGAAAGGATGGAAAAGCAGGGACTGGTTTGCCTGCAAAGGAGCAATATCTTCCTGTTTGTTCTGGTGTCTTTTCCATCTTGCCTTGCAGTGGAAGAGTTATTCATCTTGGACTTGCTTTCACTCAGCTTTATGTTTCCAGGCACTGTGGGGCACCATGAGATGCCAAACTTGTTCCATTACCAGAGAGCTGCATCATTAAATATGCTTTCTGCACTGGCTCGTAATGAAGCCTGGCATTCACAAACGTTTATGCCCAGAGAAGGCAATTACCTTGCCATAAGTTATAGGTGAGCTTTCAGGAAAAGATATGCCAAAAGCTAAGGGTGGAGGAAGAATTACTGCTCAAAGCATAACTAGTTTCAAAGTTACTTCATGTTTCTCAGGGCCTGGTTCAGTCAGGTGTTGAGTATCTTCAAGTATGGAGATCCCATCACCTTTCTGGGCAACCTGTTCAACTGGTTAAGTACTCCAGTGAAAATTTTTTCCATATGTCCAGCTGGAATTTCTCCTGCAACTTGTAACCACATCTACTCTCCTTTTGCTATGCACATCCAAGAAGCATGTAACTCAGTCTTTGCTCTAACTCCCTATTTCGTAGATGTAGGCAGCATGAAGACCCTCCCTCGGCCTTCTCTTCTCCAGGGTTAAAGAAATCCAGTTTTCTCAGTCCCTCCTCCCGCAGGGTATGCTGCAGCACCGTGACCATCTTGGTGACCCTCTACTGGACTCTCTCCAATTTACCAATGTCTTTTGTTTACTAGGAGCCCCAAACTGGACACAGTACTCCAAATGCAGTCTAATGAGTACTAAACAGAGGGGATCATCACATGGATCCTTACAAGGAAAAGGTCTGTCATGAATTAAATCCTGACCAGGCTGTGCTGAGCTCTCTGAGAACTCCATCACTCCAGTTACTTAAAGGGGCTTTAGAAGAAAGATGGGGACAGACTTTTTAGGCCTGTTGCAATAGGACAAGGGGTAATGGTTTTAAACTAAAAGGGGGTAGATATAAGGAAGAAATTTTTTACAATGAGGGTGGTGAGGCACTGGAACAGGTTGCCCAGAGAAGCTGTGGATGCCCTGTCCCTGGAAGTGTTCAAGGCCAGGTTGGATGGGGCTTTGAGCAACCTGGTCTGGTGGAAAGTGTCCCTGCTCGTTGCAGGGGGAGTGGAACGAGATGACCTTTAAAGCTCCCTTCCAAGCCAAACTATTCTATGATTCTGTGATTCAGTTAGCATGTTGCTAACCCTTTCTCTTACCTGAATGCTTTCTGAACAAGCCAAGAAAAAGAAGACGGAGCCAGACTCTTCTCAGTGATATTTAGTGAAAGGACAAGAGCCAATGGGCACAAACTGAAATACAGGAAATTCCATTTAAATGTAAGAAAAATATGTCTTATTGTGCAGGTAGTCTAACACTGGGACAGTTTGCCAGAGAAAGCTGTGAAGCCTCCATCCTTGGAGATACTCCAAACCCAACTGAACATGGTCCGGAGCAACCTGCTGTCGCCGACCCTCCTTTGAGCAGGGGTGGGTTAATGAGTGGGTCTCCAGAAGTGCCTTCCAACCTCAACTATTCTGTGATTCTGTGAACTGCTAAGTGAGCTAAGTGAGCTTGGTGCACCCACATCTGAGGTAGTGGGTGTGGTTCTGGTCTCTGCATCTGAAGAAGGATACAGTGGGTTAGAGAAGGGCAACCGAAAGGGCCAAGGGGATCAGCTTCCTTATGAGGAAAGACTGGAAAGCCAGGATTGTTCACGTTAAAGAGGAGATGGCTGGGGTGTGACCAAGACTTTTTTGTGAACTTATATTTCAAAGAATAGAGGTGAGTGTGAAATCTGGTCACCTGGCAGTGAGGGAGTAACTTGCTAAAAAGAAAAGCGATTGTTTCCAGGAAGCCAAAGGCTTTGTTGATGGTGTTGGTAGTCCCCCAAAGGAACTTCTTGTCACAGGGACAGGGATTGTTCCTCTGATCTCATCACACCCTGTGCCCAGGAGGCTCTGCAGATGGCTGAACAACATCCTATGTTCTGCAGGAAGTCAAGTTTTTGCTCTGTCACTCTTGAGCCAAGGACTGATCCAGTCCGTGGGTGTGCAGTAGTGCTGGAGCTTTTGCTTGAGAAGAAGCAGAGGTCCTGGGATCAGCAACAGGGCTGAGGCATTTCCACTTCAGTCAGGCATTTGGTTCAGTCTTCTGGCTAACATGTTTTGAGTGTCTTTTGCCATTATGTGGTTTGCAGTTGTGTCCCAAAGGAAAAGAAATTATATGTGTGCCCTTTATGCTCTTTATAGTACATTTTTAAAAAGGGGAAAAAAAAAAAAACTTTGTTTTGAATTTCCTTCCAAACAGGATTTTTTTGGTTGTCTTTGGATTTTTTTGCTTTGTTTTGTTTTACTGGTTAATGTCATCATTCATCTTTCCTGTTTTTGCTGTAGGACTTCTTAGATGGTTCACAGATGTGCACTGGAAATTCTCGCACTGGAAATGAAGAGGGAGCATGCTGAATCTTGAACACAAATAATCTTCATTTGTAACTTGAGTTGTTGTGGCTCACAAAAGCAGACAGAAAAGAGATTTCATGAGATCTTTCTGCTTTGGTTTCCCTTTTCCCTGGAATTTTAAAAAACTACCTCCCAACACTTGCGCAAGCCCCAAAAATAGTTTTTTTACAATAATGTCACAGCTCAGTTGGCAATCTTCCCCAAAACAAGTCTTTCCTCATCCCATACTTTCTTCACCCCTTTGCTAAACACAGTGGAACTTTCTAATCAACAAACCCCTTGTTTTTTCTTTTCCTTCATCTCTTCCCATTTAAAGCAGCTTGTTGCCCTGTTCAAGTTATCTATTTATGCTATTTACTGCAAAAAGCCAGGCTGATTTGTAGACACATTTCCTTTGTTCTCTCTATCAGCTGTTCTTCTCAGGATCCCCTTCATATCTATTTCTCCACTCAAGCTGGTACTTGAGCTCCTAGACGTGACCCTCTCTCAGCTTTCCAGGTCTAAGCAGAGGCGCTTCTGCCACATCTGCTCCACATACTGAGCATCTTTGGAGATGCCAAACCTTTTACCTTTCCTAATTTTGCATCTTCTTGTTTCAGACAGGACATCCTCTTTTTAGCAGAAAGCCATGACTCTCAGAGCCAACAGTGACAGCTCTATACCATCTGGCCCAGTAAAATAATATTCCCAACTATTTCTGTGTGTTTGGAGCATGTCATATTTTCTTCATAATGTGGTAAAAAACACTTGGTTTGAAAGTGAACTATTCACTGGAGATAGTGGCAAACATCCCCATGCCTGCTGTCCTACCGAGTGTTAGAGTTAATCATGTTCCTGCAGAGAAGCTGCATGACAATTCAGCAGAGAAAGGTGGCTGAGCATCAGGCGTATCAAGCATCTCTGGAAATTGTACCATGTTGCATTCATTAGTTTCTGACCTTGGTAAGCTAGGATTGACTGAATGCTCTGAGGGAGTTCAAAATGAGAACAGCTGAATCACAGCAGACTCACTGGAGTGATCGAAGGCAACTTTGAGCAGAAATCTGGGTGAGTCATCCTAAAGAAAGAGGCCAGAGAAAAGGGCGGGTGTGCTTTGTGCTAAAGTACATAGCTCTTCTCAGAACATGAACTTCTCAGGAGCTTCTGCTTTCCTATTCTGGTGGAAATCCAAAGGGAATCTACTAGTTTCTATGAATTGCTTTAGATACGGATGGGCTCTGGTGGGAACATGAGGTACAGCCCAAGTTCTTACACCTATTCTGTCCTTAGACCTGCCTGTTTTTCACCTGCTGCAGATCCATATACGTGAGAAGACATCGCTCCAGAACAAAGGCCCAGGGCTGAGCAGGGTCAAAACTGTACCCAGAGACATTACGGGACCATGGCCTCAGCTTCTTCCACTGCGATACCCCAAATGTGTGGACAAAAGGAGCTACTCTTCTTGGGCAGAGGCTGGGAGCACAGTGCCTCTGGCAGTAGGGCCATGCCTTGCCCTCACGTTGCCGCTTTGCACAGCCTTCCTTTCATGCCCCGTCTGACCGGTAGTGCCGTTCACCCTTCTACACCTCCCAGGCTTGCCAGCGTGGGCAGGAAAGAGGACTAGCAAGAGCTAGTTTACATGACAGGGGAATGCATGGATATTTTTGGTATTTTTGTGTGGATTGAGGGACTGGCAATGCCGTGAAGGGTGTTGGTCTGAATACCACACATCAGCAGTGTTCCAGCACCCTTGTGTTTTGGCAATAGCTCTATGGTCTTTGTAGAACTGGTGTCGTGTAGTTCACAGTAAATGGCTGCCTGGTAAATACAGCCACCACCAAGCCTTTGCTTGAAATCCCAGAAGGAAACTAACTGCCCCATCCTCCACATATCCATGGTTGTTTCTAGAAGGGTGCGTGGTACCCTGCCATCATCAACCCAAATAATAGTTCCCTCTGCTCATCTCTGGTGGAGACTGCTGTCCCTTCAACGTACTGAGCTGCTGGTGAGACTGCTCCCAAACGTCCTTCTGTCAGCATGAGCTGGGTGAGACCAGGCAGTTTAAATCATCTGTCAGCTTGCTAATTTGGCTGCTTTTGACCCCAAAAGATGAGGGATAGCCCGAATGAATACCTGCCCTAGCAGTCTGCCAGTGCATGGGGGCTGAGCAGCCCAGTGCTCTCTCACACGCAGTGGGCAGCGTGTTTGAGGGACTCCTTCACAGTGACTCCAAAAGCTTCCTCTGGCCAGGCTCCAGCTGAATTTTCTGTTCAAGGCACTGTTATCTATCAGGTGTCACGTTTCCACAGCATGGTCCAAGCAGGGATCTCAAAGCTCTCTATAGATGGAAATGAGCGCCATCTCCGCAGTGACTTTCCAAGAGGGGGAAGCATCAAAAGCCTCAGCTTGGAGCCATAGCCACGGAGCTGTGTATCTTGGTCCAAGGATGCACCACTGTACCTCCCGTGAATGACAGGATACCCTCAGCTACAGCCAGCGGCAGAAAGAGCTGAGGGCACTCAGCACACGGGCAGAATGGGCTCCCAGCCTGGCAGGGAGAAAACAGAGGGCAAAACGCAGCCAACCTGTCAAAAGCGTCCCACAAATTATACTCCCACAAGGGTCTCCAAGGGCAAACCTCAGCGCCTGTGGATACCTGTCCCTTCTCTGAAGGAGCAGCTAGCGGGGGCTCAGGTGACAGAAACAGAGCCTGTCCTCTGTCTCACTCCCCTGGCTGCTCCCCCAGCTCACCTCCTCTTTGCCTGGCTTTACCTTCCCCGGTTTATTGCTTTTGCTGCTATTTCTGTTTGCCATGGGAAGAGTGCCAGCACGACCGTAAACTCTGCGTTCCCCTGTGGCAAGACTCCTCCATGTTCAAAGGAATGAAGTTAGGCTAATATTTACAAGAAATATTCTAATTCCAGCATGTGAAACCATCGTCTTGACAACTTCTTTCTGTGGCTAAGCATTAAAATGTTTATTCAGACTGGACCAAGGTCTATTTCAAGTCAAAACCTCACAGTCAGG
>NW_009599697.1:8380-33518 GCF_000690535.1 Cariama cristata | reverse complement strand
CATTCCTGCATCCTACAACAGCGTTCCCTCAAGCCGACTGTGACAGGGCAAAGCTGGCTGTAGCTGTCCGGGGGATGGAAAGGTCCTCTCCTGCTCATGCATTGTCCCCTTGTTTCTGAAAAGGGATGCACAGTGACAGTCCGCAGTGGCTCAGTACCTACGAAGCATTGCTGCTCTGCACGTCAGTGATTGCCCAGCACTTCCAGGAAACTGAAATGGGCAGTTCCCCTTTTTAATGCTCTCTGATGTCCACTAAAAATATATATGGTAAAATATGTGCACCAACTGCCTCCATCTAAGCATTGGATTTACCTGCATGTTCCCACCAATCTTCAGAGGCAGAAAAATATCTCCTGGAAGCTTTCCTGATTTCTAGTTTCTCTGTATCTTGGTGGGAAAAATCTAGGGTCTGATGAGATATGAGCGCTGTTATTTTCAGGTTCTTTTTGGCTATTTTAAGTACATTATTAGATGTGTCCCAGAAAGTTTCTCCTCATGATCTTATGGTATGAATACTCTTTGGGGTATTAGAGTATGCATCTTCCCAGACTAGTCCAGGAAATGTAACCAGGTGAACAAACAGAATTATAATTACATACTCCTGCACCTTCTATACATGTAAGTGTCCAATAGCTACATAAAAATACAAAGCTTGCATGTATAAATATGATAAAAGCAAAACCAAAGGATATTCTCTGCAGAGAGACACTGCAGCAACAGCTGAAGTGACATGTATGTACGTGTGTGTACATGTGTACATTATGCCTTCCTGCTCCAGAGTGTGGTTTTACTAACTTGGAAAACTAAAATATAAGAAGAAATGATCACACTTCCTTAAAAAGCATGAGATTTTAAAAAGTCAATATATAGTGAATTCTCTGTCTTCTACTTTTTCAGCCTTCAGGTTCTGCTCTGGGATATACTTTCAAGCTTAAAAAAAGAATTGTTGAGATTCCTATATAATCAAAACAGGGCTTGAAAAGACACCATTTGTCGTGAGCCACATACTGAAGCTGTGAGAGCTGGCAGCAGTGACAGTATTACAATTAAGAATAACATTTTTTCCAGATAGGATAAACACCATTTGTCACTTGATGAGTTTTAGGATTTGAAAATGGAACTACAACTATTTCCTTTTCTCCACCAGATGTAGATGGTGTTGCTTCATCTTCTGACATCGCAAGTATTAGTAGACATTATTAAATGAAATTAAAAGCCTCCTCTCTTTCAGCTCCTCTTCCTCATTCCCCAATTTTGGCATTGTTTTCTTGAGCATTGATGTAGAAGCCATCCAAATGCTTTACTACCGATTGGCTGTATTGCTTCAGACTCAAAATAGACTATAATAGAAAAGAAAGATCGAAAAAGGATGACAGAGAAGTGTGTGGGAATACTTGAAGTTCTTAGTATCCATACTGGAAAAATCTGGTATTCGTTATGGCAGTACATTTCAGAATTGCAGGTCTAGGGTCTGTATGACAGAAGTAAATTTGCAGCTAAATTGGATGCCTGGGTATCTTTTTGTTATGACAGTTGCACCCTGTATAGAAATGTCAATAAAGCTGTTAGCTATTCATTCCATATGTCAGCAAACAGGAGAGGGATGTGATGGCGTCCATGGGTGCAGCTGGGAATGCTTACTGCAGCACTGCAGAGCGGAGGAAACCTAGAAAGAATCCCAGGCGGGATTTCCAAATACTCACAATGCAATAACCTGGTGCACAGCACCCAGGAAAGCTGTGAGAGTGCTGGATGTATAACACTACCTTTGAAAATCCTTCAGCGAAAAAAAGTTATGCCACTAAATGAAACATAACTGCAGCGTGCTGGATAGACCATTGTATTTCTCAGCAAAGTTAAAAGGGATTTTTAATGACCACAGATAAATGGGATCCAGGTAATGCCTCTTGCTGCTGACACGGCGTAACAGAGTGTCCCCTAAGGGACACAGAGGAAAATCAGCCAAACAAACAGCCAGGAGCACTCCCTGTAGTTCTCACATCTTTCTGAAATCTCTCTCCTGCTCATCTCCAAGCCACAGGCGGATGTCCATGCTCCCCAAGCTGCCGGGCTTCTCATTTTACCTCCCTGAGTGACTGTCAGAGCTCTGCTTGCTGGTGTGCTCTGCTCCTGCCTGGGCTTTGGGCACTGACAAGTCATAAGCTTTCCAACTGTTTTTCTTTTATTGGTCTTGACGTTGATATTTTTTCCCCAGGCAGTGCCCCTCAAAGTGATGAGAGGCAGCCTGGATGTGGATGGCCAGGCCAGAAGCACCCTCCCTTACAAAGCTAAAGGAAATGCACATTCCTTTGCAGAGTCATCATGAGAGACACAGAGGTCCCTTCTGCCCACCCCTGCCTCCACCCCTACCTTCACACTGGCAAAAGGCTGTGTCTGTGTTTGGGGAGCGAAGCACTGCTGGGCTGTTTCCCCTCTGCTCTCCATCATGGAGACTGTCCATCCCGGGTCTTGAAACAGTGCCTGTGTTAGCCTGTACTCGATGCTCCAGCGGAGAACAGCATAACATGAGTACCAACAACTTGGTCCACCTAAAGGAAGGTTAACTTAAAAGAAGACACTGCATTTAGTTATGGTTCTTGAGAGAACAACATCCTGGAGCTACCACTAGGAACAAAGCAATGACTTAGTGGGGGACAGAAATCATATACCGTGTCCAAGAAGATGAGATGAAAAATTGTTAGAAACAGCAAAGTGACATAACCCAAAAAGCTAGAGTAAATGCTGAACTGCCTCAGCTTAATTTTGTGCATTGCAGTAGTCTTTCCACGCATCATTGCATATGATGCCTTCACCAAGACTCCAGCACACTGTGATGGGCGGTGAATGAGACAAGTGCTGTGCCCAAGCTTCACCCCACAGTTCAAAGCCTGGTTCCCTGCCCCATGGGCAGCCTCAACTTCACCCTCTGCTCCCACACGAGAGGCAGTGTCCTGAGGCAAAGACCCCTGCTTTGCCCCCATATGCCATTCCAGTTCTGGGGAGAACGGGGACCGGCCAGAAGGACGGGTCTTTCAGCCTCCTCTGTTCCCAAAATACCTTATTTATAACCTTAAAACATTCTTTATAATCTTAAAACAGCCTGGGAACTTGGCATCTCCACTGTCTTTGATCCTCTGACATTCACTCTGGCTGCCTGCAGTTTCCAGCCGGGGCAGGATGGAAATTTCATGACAGTGCCCCTCCATTTAAGCACATGCCTGCCTTGGGGTTGAGTCATCCCTGGTGAGATGATTTGCAAAGCAAAGCCTTCCTGATCTGAGCTTCTTGGTTTTTGGCCTTGCTGCCTCGCCACACTGCCTGGCCCCCCTGGGCTGTGAAAAGAACACTCACATGTGTAAGTTGGTTCATGATACACAAGCTCAGAAGCAGCAGAAAAAGAATTTGACTTCCATGTGTCAAGCGTGCTATAAACAGATCAGCAAGAGGCACAGGTGCCTTTTGCGCAGGAGAAAAAAGGAGAATCGTAAGCCTTTTGATGTGTCTCAGCGAGCAAACAGCGATATCAACAAAGACAGGAAAAGATTTAGAAAAGCATACTCATAATAGCTGAACAAAAATGTGTCCAAAAGCAATAATTTTGATAGTTTCAAGACAATCTGCTTTCTGTTGTGCCTGATTTGCCTGTCATTTCACATAATATGAAAACTTGAAAATAAGGCACAGTCAAAATGTTCTGGAGAGGTAAATGGCTGCTTCATTCCCCCAGCGTTAACATCCTGCCTGGCATGAACTTTCTCCATTCTGCCATCAAAGGAGGGAGGTATCCATAGGCCTCAAGATAGGGATGGTTTAGGCTGTCTTATTCAGGGCACTTGTGAGTGAGAGGAGAGACAAAGAGGTGGGAACAATCCTCCCCTTTTACCTGAAATCTTTCTGCTTGCCCTCCTGCAGTGAAAAATCTCCGCAGCCATTATCACCCACCTCCCACTGGCTTTGCTATGACCCTGGACCAGGGAGACCTCATCTGTTTAACCAACAAAGTCGAGCAAAGCAGAAACTGAAATGAAGGACTGTGACTAATTAAGATGTTATCTTGTGAGCACATTCAGATGAACGTTCCTGGGAAGAGAATACAAAAATCCAAAGTAGCTGTAAAGTGGCTCTTTTCACCAACCTTAAAGCACAGTACCACATAATAACTCACAGCTGTGCATATTTGATCCTCATCTAGCATCAGCTAATGCATTATTTACATCCTTATTCCTGGCAGTGGAGTTGGGCAGAAATGACGGTAATATCTGTTACACCTGATGGGAGACGAGCATTTAGCACAGCTCACACTTGTTGCTAAGCACGGCCCAGAAAGGCAGGGGAAGAGGTGGGAAAGCAACTGAACATGGAGAAACTGGAACCCTTTAGAAATCAGAAAAAAGGGAAGAGGCGGCATGTTTTGGAGTGTGAGCAGGCACTCAATAGATGGAAGAAAGAAAGAAAACTTGCTCGGTTTGTCTCCGTGCAGTGCTGCAGCAAAGAGCAGTTGAAGAGAGGAGAGGCACAGGTGGGAAGTCCTGCAGGATTAGCGACGCATGAAGTAACTGCATGCTCTTAGAATGAGCTGAAGTCCTTGCTAATGGTGTCCTTTGATTGACACTTGGTGGCCTATGAGAAGGGTAAGGGATCAGGCAGGTTTCTTGGCCACCGGCCCAGGCAGGGAGCTGCTCCCTGGCTCGGAGATCTCCAACAGGCACGGAGGGCCCTGGTGTGCCCCGAAAAGAGGCAGTGAGGCACACTGCACCCCGTGGTGCTCAGGCAGCCTCCTGCCATCCAGAGTCCTGGGACTGCTGTCACGTAGCCTGGTTGTGGAGGTGGCTGGTGGCGGCTTTTGCACATGGATGGACACCACCAATCACACTCCTGCAGAGCACTTGGCAGCTGGTGGCAGCTGAAAACTTTCCCTCCTTTCCAGTGAGGTCAAGAAGAAAACCATGAAAAGTGCTGTTTTCTGTGCCTGAAACCCATTTTGGCTGCTGCAATGCTGTCCCACAGGCAGCCTGGAACAGATTATTTCTGCTGTCTTTAAACAGCTGCTCCAAAGTCCTTGCTGGACAGCAGGGACAACCTTCCCAGACAGGCTGCCAGGCAGAATGGTTTGGCTCTGCTGGTGCCTCATGGTTATCACCAAAAGGATATTCTGGGACCACATCCAGCTGCAGGCAGAAACAGGCAGAAAGCTCGCACGGAACCTCCTATATGCCAGCTGCTCCAAAAACTGGAACCAAAACCCAAAGCAGCAGCCCTTCGGTCAGCAATGTGACTAAACACAGGTCAGCTGAAGCCAAATTCTCCATTTAAATAAGCAGACCTCCAAGTACTACTTCTCTGACACATGTGGTAGCATGACACTGGATCACCACACGCAAGATGAAACTAGCCTTTCTCCTGCCCTGAACCCTAAGTCAGAGGCAACTTTTCAATGAATCATGGATCAGTCTGTCCAATTGTGTCTGATCCATGTGGATCATGAAACAGGAGCGCCACGTTGCAAAAGCTCTGTGTGCTGGCCTGGCTGCAGAGGAGGAGCGTGAGGAAGGAGTCAGCAGTGCGAGGCTCGTGTCAGGTCAAGTTCCTGTGTACATGGAAGGTTCAGGCTCAAGTATGCTACCAGCTGCAGCCGTCCAAGGCAGCCAAGACTCAAGGTCAAGCAAAACCTCTGTGGATGAAGGTCACGGGAAGAAAAATGTCCAGGGCTGGACGACAGCACCATGGCCCATTTGGAGGACCTCTGAGCAGTGGTCCCCAGGGGAGGCATAGCTGCCAGTGTGCATAATTGCCAAGAGTTTTAAAGGGAAAACCCACAGCAGCATGACTCTTGATGTTGTCCAGATCAAAGCAGCTTTGTGGTTTAGAAAATGTTTCATCAGAGGGAGGGAAAAAAATTAATGGGAACCTCTTGCAGGACAGTCTAATAGTAGGTAAGGGATAACTTGCTTGGTACAGACAGCCTGTGTGAGATTTGTATAACCCTCACTGACAGCCTGGTGAGTTGCCAGCGGGCTTGAGGAAAGAGGGTACAGCATGCCCCAGACCAAAACCAAGCTTGTGTGCGTGGGCTAGGTTTGTAGGCTAAACCACAACACAGCTAGTGCAACTGGCTTCCCCCTTCCAGGGCACCTGGACGATGTTGCCTGGTCTTGCGTCTTCTCTAGCGTCTTACGGTGATTTATCAAAATGCAAGGAGACATAGCCTCAGGAGCTTCCCTTGCAAGGTAGCCTTGCACGGGACGGCCATAGGAAAACTTATATTCCGGCCCTTCCTCCCAAAGTTATTCTGTGCAGGGGTGAGGTACAGATGCACCTCAGCATTTGCTGCTTGGAGAAAATCCCACACTTGAGACCTTTACCTGACCCACTTGATTTGCCCTGGTTTCAGCATGGGACTGATGTAAGCAGTAGGGCAAGCCTAGTGCAGGAGAATATGTTTGTTAGCACATTCCACCCATCCAATTGTCCACAGATGCTTAACGAGACCCAGGAAGGCAGCCATGAGGCCGGGCAGCTCAGGCTTCATCTGTAATTGCTTCCTGCGCAGCAAGTCGCAATCATATGAGAGCTACAGACATTATGACTATTGTCCCACCAGGAACACAAGCAGAAGGAGAGACCTCCCTGACACAATTTTGGTTCAAATCATCTCAGGATCCACATGTGCTATTAGAATCACAATTAATGGGATAAATCCTGAAGGCCTTGCTCAGTATTTTTTCTGGAATTGAAAAGCATTTGTGGAAGCCGTGCAGAAGCTTTACCTGGTTAAACACTTTCAGACCAGGTGTCCTGCGTTCCCTCAGCAGGTATCTAGCACCACAAAAGCCTGCCTTGCTTTACAAAGCACAGAAGAGAGGGATTCTCTGCCCTGACAAATTCACAGTCTAGGAGGTGTCAGTATGAGGATGGGCAGTCTCTTAGTCTCGTAGTGGATTAGTCTCCAGTAATCTTTAGGTCTTTCAGATTTTGCCATTTTTTGAAACAAAAGAAATGACCAGTGTTGTTGTGAATCCCTTTAGAAACCTAAGGTAGTTGATCATTCTTGCATGGTTACTGGTGAGACTTGACAGGAACAACGGCAGGGCAGCTTCAGAGGAGTTCATGCCCTGGAGTTCATAAAGTGATGGCAGGCACTGACCGGGGGTACATTTCTCAACCTTACCAGTAGGATGGAGAGAGAGCTGGGAAAGAGCAGGCATGTGATTCCTCCCATTAAAACAGACGATTAAGTACTACGCGGCGTAGCGCTGTGTGTTGCTGAACCCAGTGAAGGAGGGGTCCTGTGGCATTCGGCACAGGCACTCAGCCTAATAATAGGCTCTCCCATCATTTCTTACAGAACATGGCAAGAGGTCACAAAGAAAGACGTCTCTGCTGTTCAGTATTTATCATTAGGGCTGGGGCTTGTTCAAGGACTCCCTGTCCTCCCATCCCTGACAGGTTGAGGTCAAACGAGAACACAAATTTCACCGATAAGGTTGTCAAAACATGCCAATTGAATGTCAGATATGATTAATAAGGAAGATAATAGTGAGTTATAGGTCGTGGGGAAGAGGCTGCTAAACCAGTCGTAAAAATGGAGAATATGTTAAAGGAGGCAGCAGAGCCAAGCCAGAGTGAAGAGGTTTACACTGCAGAGCAAAAGTCAAATCTGGGTGCTGGTGCAGGAAATTTTACTATGAGCACAGCGGTCACTACGGGAGGGCTTGGAACATCTGCAGGAAAGTCACCCTCTTACAACATCCAAATGGTTTCGGGATAACTTCCAGAGACACCTGTGATTTCATTGCATTACTGTGTTGCCATTGCATTCCCTGTTATACTGATTTTCAGCCTGGACATCTACCTAGCTGAACTATCTCTGAGTGGTGGTGGGATGTGTCCTTGAACAGTTTAGTTCTTTAGTTCTGTGGTTGTGCGGCAGATCAGGGATATAGCAGGGAGAGGAAATTCCCACCCATACACCGTTTGCAGGGTTACAATGACAACTACAAGGGCCACAGCTTTCCTGTTCCTTATTAGCATCAGCTAATACATGCTCCAGGTTACCCAGGAATGGCCATACAGCTCCTGTCACACAGATTACGGTTATTTCCAACCCTACACGTTTGCACAAGAAAAGGCTGGCGGCTGAGGTGGAGCAGGAAAGGAAAGGCTGGGCACAGAGCACTGCACTGCTTTATCGAAGAGAGTAGGTGAAGGGCAGGACAGGTTTTACAATGCCCTTTCAGCCATCCCAAAGCATGTCCCAGCAGAACCAAGAGGTGATGTAGTAGGGATGAAGAGCACATCGCCTGTACCTCAGAAGCAAGCAAGGCACAGGGAAGAGCTCTTGCTTTCCTGGCTCATGATTTCTTACTTACGCTGCTTCTGAAACAGTGGCCCCACACGATGCTTCAGGCACAGAACAGGCTGCTTCACCCCAGTCTCAGCTTCATTGATTGCCTTGGGTTCCAGTTCATGACTGTGAAAAAGTTGGGGAGGGCAGACCCTGTCAGCTCAGCCAGGCACACTCTTGGGCCCTTTGGGTACTGTGGCCGGCCACAGGTACGCCCTGCCCCGGGCACTTGCTCAGCCTGCTCTGCCTTTCCCTTCCCAGCCGCACCAATGACCTCCTCTTCCCCAGCACACCTGCGCCTCAAAACCTGTGGGTCTCCACTGAGCCAGTGCCACCACCTTGGCTGAGCTGAGGAATAAGCAGAAGAGAAAGCAAGCGCTTTGCACCCATGAGAGGGTGTTTCTATGTAAACTGTCAGTACACCGAGTTGTACTGACGTGCATCTCTGGCACAAGCGCATGCAGCTGTAACCTACACACAACAAAACTCCAGACAAGCATAAGATGATGGTGGGAGCTGGGGTCATAGCAAGGGAGCAGGTTTCTGGCTGCCAACAGCAGAAATGTGGGTTAATCTTTTATGCCAACAAAGCTTCCATTTTAATTTAAAGCGCTCTCTCATATTTCTGCCTTTCTACTCTAAACCAAACATGCTTTTACCTACTGGAGCCCTACTGCCAGTGAATCAGATGAAAAAATAATTTTTCTGGCACTGTCACAAAGCCCAATTCTGGGGCAACGGCATGTGTGGAATTTTCTTGGTGGTTGTGATAAGCAGTCTGTGTGTACAGAAAAATAAACAGTACAGCTTTTAGATGCTACTCGAATTGCCCTGGAATATTTCTGCAACACCTGTACAGGCCCTTAACCAAAGCCTCTGGTTGCCTCCCAGTGAAACAGGGCATTCAATGCTATCAAGACAACCAAATGCTGAGCAAAGAATTTAGAAAGTGTCAGCAAACAATACTGGAGTTGTTGGGATATTTAAAGTGTCTCGAGCTGCTGTAGCCAGCTAAAGTACATAAAAGGAAATAACAATTAATTCACAGCAGTCCACACCGCTGATTTAATGCATACAAACTGGAGAGAGAAGCAGGTGCGTAAATGTCATGCTTCTGGCTTGTTCCTGAAGCCCAGGTAACAGATTTCCAGTTCCTTACCAGACATGGTAGGAAAAAAATGTTCAATGATTTGCTGCAGTGGCTGTGGAGTCAGATAACTCCAATACGAGGGGTTATTTTCTCTTATCCTCCATAGACAAATGAAGTGCCCTGCCTCTATGTAAGTATAGAAAAAAGTCTAGTTCCAAGTCAGCTGCTTCCCTCCTATTGTTTTCTTGAATATATTTTAATTTTCACGTTTCACTGAATTATTTCTAATTGGTGGTACATTACATAAGTCCCTCTTACCTGGAATCAGAATTCCACTCCCACTCTTCTTAAAGCCAACAGGAGTTTTGTTGATGGTCAGTACGAGAACTAGCACCAGTGCGGACCCTGATCATGAGAGCCAGAGTATAGGCATCAGAAAGGTGAAGACATGTACACAGAAAAACTGTATACCTCCCGCCACACCTCTGCTTAGCAAAAGACACAGAAAGGGCATATGCAGAGATCAGTCCCACTTCTGGGCTTGGCAGGGATGCTATGTTTGCTGTATGAACCTAATGCACTCAGATGAGGTTTTGAACAGTGATATATATATGCCTGAGCTAGAGAAAAAGGGCTAAAGGGGCTCCTGGGATCGCCAAGCTGAGCCCCTGCCACAGGCACTGCATCTTCATTCCCAGTATGAATTTTCAGACAGGACAAGAGGGGATGTACTCACCTTCCCCTTGCATCCCAGCCCCATGACGCCGCACATCACATGGTGGCCAGGCTGCTCAGCCCCTCTGCGTGCATGGGAGCTGGACTCACCGTACATCCGCTTGTCAGACCTCCTGAGGTTTTCATGTGTCCTTGAAAAGCCTTTGAGTGTCCTGGCAGTCTTGTTCCCCAGCCTTAAGCACTAAACTACATAAGGGAAGAAGGCTATATACCTCGTTGCTCCTGCAGCTGGGCCTGTCATATTGGCCTCCCCTCTGAACCCTCCCAAAGTCCTCAATTGCCAGTTTCCTACAGTGGACCCCCCCCTTCACGTCCTTCGCAGCATGCCCCGAGCCAAGGACTCCATCTTCCCTTATCTCCTCTCTGCCACACACCTCAGTCTCTCCGTCCCTCGCATCTCTGGCCACTCACGCTGTCACCCTGCACGCTCCTTCCCCGGCAATCTTCTGTGCTTCCAGACTTCTGCCTTCCCCACAACCTGGTGAACATTTGGCTGCAGCACCAGCTCCACGGCCCACAGGTGATCCAAAAGAGGTGAGAAGAAAGCAAGCCCTGTGACACCGAAGCCTACGTCTCCCTCTCTTTGCTTGTACTGTCACATGGGACGGAAGGGTACCAGAAAGGTGCAGGCATGGTGCACCATGCAGACGCAGCTCACGTCTCTTCTATGAATTACAAGGAGGAAAAACTTATGGGGTGGTTGTGACTAGTTTCCAAAAACAGCCTCGGTGATTTTCTTCAGCTGGCACTGCAGCTCAGGTAGTCCTTAAAGGCTGGAGCTGAGGCAGCACACAGCAGCTTGGGGACCGCTCCGTGCGTGGGCATGAATGCAAAGGTCACAAGAAATGCAGAGGCTCTCGCAGTCACGCACAAAGGCTGGCTGTGCCAGCTGAGCCAGGAACAGCTCGCAGAGAGCAGAGCCAAAGAGCCTGTAAAAAAAAAAAATTAACACAAAGGCATGAAAAGAGACAAATTTCTTACAAACCACACTTTTTCTGCAATGCTAACAAATTGTGCTCAAGAAATCCACCTCTTCTTTTAGAAAAATTCACTCTACTCGCTCCTTCTCTAGAGAAATGTTTCCGAGCCCAAAGTGAGTGCAAACAGATGCGAGTATGTCAGAGGCTGTGAAAAGCTGGAGAATCTTTATGGGAAATGGCAGCCTTACAGAAATACACCCAAGATTGACTTTGAACCTTAATGATGATAAGTCCGGCCTGAACACCAGGAATGGTGTCAAAGGGGATGACTTTCATGAAATATCCAGACAGCTCACCCGTTCCACAGCTCACAGTGCCCCTGACACCTTCCCAAGGCCCGGCAGCTCCGATTTTCCCTGCCTGGCTGCCAAAACCTCCACTGTCGCTCCCAAGATGTAGCCTGGCATTTTTGCTTTAGCATTCTGTAGTGCCACGACAATGTAATATTTAAGAGGAGCATGAAATTAAATGTGGTCTCAGACTAGGTCTCCCCAGGAGTGCTGCACAAGGTGCATTATTCATTTTCATATTTAATTCATTCCAAAACTCCATTTGTGGATCCCATGTCATGTGCTGACCTGGAGCAGCACAGAATTAAGGTTTCTCACCATGGACATAGGGGGATCCACACCACAGGATGGAGAGAGATTGGAGAGCCCTCTTCTACTTCTTGGGCATCTTGAACATAACTACAGAGGCACATGCCTGGGTTCCCATGACTCAGGGCCTTGAGCCTGTGATTTGGGGTTAAAGGTCTGTCTTGGTGCTCTCTGGGCTCATTTTTCAAAAGAGCTGAGCACCAAACTGAAGTCTTCAGGAGCTGAGCTTTGAAATTATAAGTATTATTTGGTGATGGATACTGTGAAAAATTAGGTATATCTCAAACAGTGTCCCCCAAGTTTTCTAATTTTTTGCCTTAATCTATCTCAATTTTACCAAATCAAATCTACCTTACTTTAATCTAGCTCAGTTTGCCATCAGCAATGGACATCGCTCCCACCAGAGAGAGGATGTTGTGAACAGAAACTCATAAGGCACCCCAAGGCGATAGAGATGAGCACTGATGGTAATAAAGAAATGAGGAAACAACAATTTCTTCTCAGTAGCTGGGTTTGACCAGCATGCAGTAACTAGGATGTAAATTCACATGTGGACAGTCAGGGGAAAACCAATCTTGCCTCATTGCTCAGTAAGTTAGTACTGCACATGTCATTCACTGAATGAGGCAATGAAAAAAGGAAAAGCAGAATATATGATGAAGTAGTTAGCAGTATGTAAAGGAGACTGAATTAAAGTGACACAGGACTCCCTAATTCTGGTCTTTCCTATCTTTGGCTGCTTGACTTTGCAGCCTTAGTGTTCTTTAAACATAAATTTTAGGTTATAAATTAGCATTTATATTACAGGAATACCATCATTTCCCCCTTAAGACAAGATGCACTAGTACAGGCACAGCATCTGATCCAGCAAGCTTACAATCTAAGGAGACTAGTATAGAAGGAAGAGGACGAAGGAGAAATAAAATAAGCTTAAATGCGTATGGTTGTGTGTGTATATATATATGCACACACACAAATGCATTTATATATACATATATGTTACCTATGTAGTTATTTAAATACTCAGCATTTAAATTATATATGTATATGCATAGAGTATCTGCAGAATTATATATATATCTGTCTTGAGTATTTAATGAAGCACTGCCTTTCCCCAGCTGACTCGTAGCCTAGCTAACATACAGTGTCGTAGCCTAGCTAACATACAGTGGCTGTTTTTTCTGCTGGTGTCATAGCATCAGCAAGTTGCGAGAGGCATATCAGAGACAGGGCCTTCCGCATTTCTACAGGGAGATACTCCATGCATAACGTGAAGTGCAGCGATATTGCAAAAATTTATGTGAAAGGAACGGGCAAATTTTCTGAAAGCTTCTAGGAAATTACCTTTCTAATTAGATTTGGCTGAAAATGTTTTGAAGAAGCTTTTAAATGGGAAATTATTTTAAAATTTCTTCTATTTACTTGTCTGTTGTAGAAATTGTCCATTTTGCTTACCCAGTTTTGAAGGAAGGATTTTTTTAAAAAATCCTGAATTTTTAGTTTCCAAAATGATTTGTGTGTGCATCACATGAAAACTGAGACTTAATGTATGAGTTTTAACATAAGAAAACACTTTTATCCACTGTGAGGGTGACCGAGCACTGGCACAGGTCACCCAGGGAGGCTGTAGAGTCTCCATCCTTGGAGATACCTAAAAGCTGCCTGGACATGGCCCTGAGCAACCGGCTCTAAATGGCTTTGTTTGAGCAAGGGGGTTGGACCAGATGGCATCCAGAGGTCCCTTCCCACCTCAACCAGTCTGTGATTCTGTGATTCTGTTTGTTTGGGCTAAATATCTAACTCTGATGATTTAGATTTCTCATTTATGTGATGTCATTTACTCTCATCTGCAAATGGCAAAAGTAGTACTCAGTAGTTCTCAGTTATTTTTGAGTCATTAAACCCTAAATGTTTTCCAGTAGAAATACAGATTTATCTACAGTGAAATGAAACCTAATCACAGGAAGTTTTATTTTCTTACTCGTGGTTTACTGAATCTCCTGGTCCTGGGTCAGAGGACCCCAGCAGGACTCCAAAGACCCCAGTAATGTAACTGTTATCATTAATAACTATTTATTTTCTTAGAGGACTTTGAGCTTTATAAGGCACATTCAAATGGCTACCAGTGAGTAATATTTATCATACGTGCGTATTGAGACACATAGCACTACTCCCATCCTTCAGGTCCTAATAGAGATGCCCTGTAAATATCTGTGGGCTATTCTTGGGACACATGTATTTCCTTGTCAGTCTCGCACACAGCAACCCTTGCTTCTAACTTCCACTGTGGTTTGTTTCTGGAGTTTCACTGATTCCTTTCTGAAGCAGACAATTACCTATTTTAACCAACCGTACCAAAACCAACACAAGGGTTTACAGGAGTGCTGAACACCCCAGGAAACCCACACAAACGCTCTTTTGCTTTCTCGAAAGCCTGCTTGTGCTGTGTACAGACTGGCAAATCAAAGTCCCTGCAGTGGTGACTAATGCCTCCCTTGAAGAAAAAGACTGGTTTCATGTGATCTGCTGTACTTAGCAAACCTGCCTTTCTTCATACTCACCAGTGTAAATAAAGACTAACTGAAATCAGTGGTTATACCAGTGACAAACTGGGGTGTAGTAGGATCTAATTCAAGCCCACAGGGGTGAATATACAGTTGTTGACAAGTGTTGCATATCACAGGCCAATGCCTCAGCTTTCAAAAAGGCTGGGAAGCCTTGAAATTGTGTATTGCTGTACTGGCTAAAGTCTGCTCTTTGAAATAGCCCTTCTCATCCTGACCCAAAAGGGAGAGGAAGAGAAAAATTCCCCTATTCTCTTTATTCTGTTATTAGTTTTTTTACATATTAATAGCACTCGAAGTGCCCACCCTTCCTTCAGGGCCTGCTGTGAAGGGGTGAGTGAAAGCGGAATGATTTTTCAGTGGCGGAAACTGATGGGCCGATGAATTAAGGAGATAGCTCCTTCCAAAATGTGGGGCAAAGACAAGGAGGGGATGGCTGAGAGGAGGCAATCACTCACATGCCACATGCTTCCGAGAGTCTTTGCGAGTTTCTTTTTTTCATTCAACCTTATTTCACAGCTGCATTCAGTTGCTCCAGCCTTCTCACAGACTTACACGAGCACAATTGTCAGTTGATGTTACAAATGGTCTAGCTCTCAGTCTGCAGTTGTCTGCTGTCACACAGATTTTGTATTAATCCTGGCTGCCTGGCACATATGGCTGAGAGTCCCGTCTTAAGCACCTCGCCTTAAGTCTGAAGTTAAACACAGGGTTGATTTTTTTTCCTATTTCTGTTATAATCTACTTGAAACACATGTACTCAACTCAGGAAATTTCTACTACTTTATATTCCTTGATAAAGGCACTTCAAAAAAAAAGCACCTGTGTGTGCAGTGTTTGCTAGAGGTACTGGTAAATGGGTACTCTGTGTCCTTTCAGTTGGCATTAAGATTGTAATGAATCATTGATAAAGCTAATAATGTACTCAGTTTAATCTAATATTACAGCACAGTAGCTGCACCCAGTGCTTACAACACAGGAATATACAAAAGCAATTAATTTTGCCCTACTGAAGCTAACTGCAGTTGAACGTCCGCAGGTTATGAAAGTTTGCCAAAGCAAGTGATGAAAATGATCACTGTGGACTATGCAAGGGCTGAGTTTTAAACAGTTGGGCCAGACTCAGTGGCACTTTAACAAAAGAGGATACAATATACATCTGGTGTATCCCAAGCAGCCCATAAAAGAGCTATCGACACCTACATATGAAACTGAGCTACATGGGAGCACATTTCAGGCAGGCATTGTTGTTTCCCAAGTCTTTCATGAAGCATGATGGATGTTTACTTCACGAGCAGACTCATTTCATTTGCAAACTAAGAATAGATAATATGGGCCAAAAGTAATGATAGCCCTGAAGCCAGCCTCTTTGTTGGTATGTACCATAACAGCTCTTTGATGGAGTGACACAGTCACGGGCCAGATGAAGCTCCAATCCACTCACTCCCTGAAATGGCAAAATAAGCATTGTCTTTTAAATTAATATTTTTCACTTAAATCAGAATGTTATACTCCAGCTTGCTATGCATTTAGGTAATATCCATAGACAGACAACTCTCATCAGGTACTATATCCTACCCAGGTGGAAAAATTCAGTTGAACTCATTCCTCTGATAGCAGAAGCCAGAAACAAATTTAGTCCAAGTTTATGCTGGTCTGTGGATCATCACAGCCCAAGACATTCACAAGGGAATTTACTGCTTCCTCACCAGCAACAATGCTGCATTTTCTGCCTCTTCAGAAACTGCAGTGTTAGCTACAACTTAAGAAGCAGGATAGGAAAGGAGAGGACAGGACAAGGATACATGACTGGCTTGAGCTTGTGAGGCCATCAAGCCCAGTCTCCCACCACATATAATTCTTTTTGGAAATGTTTCCAGCTCGGAGACTAGCATCATGTTACCCATCCACCAGGCTCACTCTCAGGAGTGATCAAGGAAATGTCAGCTCAAGCCCCTAGCCAGCCTCTGAGGGAAACCATCCTCTTCCTACCCAAAGGCCAACATGTCGCATCTCCGAAGGAAAATCAAACAGATAGACTTGACCAAACAGAAATTTATTGGTCAGGAGAGCTGAAAAGCAGAAAAAGCTCCCCAAAGGCAAGCAGTCATCCCACAGCCCCAGATGAATAAGGGCTGGCCTCTTGGTGGAGGTCTGTTAGGCCAGATGGCTGCTACCTCCCATTGCATAGGGTGGGCTAAGCAGAGATGCCCTCCTCATCCCCCTGCAAATCGCTCCGCTTTGACTGCCATTGACACCAACAATTCGGTCGTGTGCAGGGAGAGCAGCAAGTGCCCTGCTTGGGAGGAAGGCTTGCTAAATAGTTTCTCACTTTCACTCCTTGCCCATAATTTCTTTACCTCAAAATGACAAAAGCAGGTACTGTTACTACTCACCCCACTCATGTGGGATTGGTTTGCCCTCTGCTATCACAAGAGCAGGATGTATTTCACATTAGGTGGTGATATGGCCACTTTTCTTCCTCAGGCTACCAGGGCTATGTCAAGCCAGACGTGATGGGACAGAGCAGGGCATCAGGTCCTAGAAAAGTCAACAGCCCTCAAAAACATCTACCAGGCTCCTGCGTCATGTTTAGTAGCAACGCTAAGGAAGCAGGAGAGCTCAGTGGAAAAAATAGTCCAAAGACAGACATAAAATGTTAACAGAGATGGAACAACACCAGGAAACAAGAGTATTGTAGCCAACTGAAATAACACTGAACATTGGAAAATCGCTATTAATCTAGGAGATAGCCTGTCAGAGCTGAAAAACAGGGCTTCGGCACAGTCCCCCCTGGTTTTGCCACCTCTTGGTTTGAGCTTTAAAGCCAATCTACTTTGTTGTATTTATTTTACAAACCTTGTCCACCTGGGCCATGGATGAGTCTTACAGAGAAAGTTCATGGTGTTGATCAACAGTGGGGTGAGTTTTGCCAAAAACGTAACTTTGCTGGCAGTATGTTTAATTTTATAGTGACAGTCACTTTGGACTGTTATTTTGAGCGCTCTGCTGGGAAATCTTGTATCGCCAGGACCACTTGTTTAAACAGAGAAGAGTCTTACAACCATCCAACTTGGCTTTTTAACAGGGAAAGTTTCTACAGAATCACCATATTATTTCTAAAGTTGCCATAAATTTCCATCAGCTACTTTGCTACTTTCCTCTCTCTTTAGAGATCTATAATGATAATGACAATAATAATAGATCATAAACAATTATGAAAGGTCCTAGCCAACTCATTTCTATCCAGAAAGATAGGACCTGCTTTGGCTATTGTCCCTGCTGTCCACAATTCCCTTCATCAGTTGAAGTCTCTTCTGTTCCTGTGCTCATTTTCTTGTCATCTGGCCTGGCTTTCTCCAGCTTCTCTTTAGCTTCGCATAGAGGAAATTAAAAGAGAAAAAAGAATAACAAAGAAAAAAGACCCAATTGCTTGAGATGATTTTTCTTCTTGGTGAGAACGTCTGTCTCTTCAGAGAGACCAATTAACATTCTCATCATCTCTCTGGACCTAATCTAAATATGAATAAAATATCAAACCCTTCCTAAAATTGTTCTTTGTTCTTCTTACCACACTGAAATTAACTTTTTGACATGATGCCAGGCAGAACTTCAATACAAAATGCACAATTCCTCCCCCTCCACATTTGCATACTGAAATGACGCTCCATGTGTCACTGGGCACTGCTACTGTAACAACAGACACCCAGTCTTCCCCAAAAAGCATGTCACGTATAACAATTCAGAGCTGTCCCCAAAGTTTGGGGCTTTTGGGTATCTGGATTATGACTCATCATTTATGACGATATGACAGCCTCTTTCTTTGATCTAACCACAACTTTTTATTGGCTTAAAGAAAAGAGCTTGTACTGAGCACTGAACATCTCATAGAAAGATAAAGAAAATCTTGTATATGGGACCATTTGCAAGGTTCTTGCTCATTTCTGGCTAATTATGGTCATTTCCACATGTAATTACCCAAATTGCTCTTGCAATCAATGTAATTGTGCTAAGTTGTTTAAAAATCAGCCTCATTAGATTTTGCCTGGTAAAATGTACTGTTTTTCAAAACCTAAATTTTGATCTTACGTTAGCTGCCAACAAGTCTTTAAGAGTAAATAGGTTCTGTCTTCCTCCTCCCTTTTAGTGTGCTGGTGTGACGTTTTTTACATTAATTACAGCTTAACTGTAGTCAGAAAATCATCTATAACCTCCTGTAAAAAGCTATTATGTGTGTCTGCAAGTTATTGTACAGTTCTCTTTCATTTTTGAAACTGTAAAATCTCCCATCTTTATGGTTGTGGAATTAAAAGAATATTTCAAAATGTGAATATTGAGTGTTTAGGTAATTCTACACTGCGTCTGCAGTGGGCTGAAATAACAAATAGTCCCACAATAAGCAGAGCTGTTCACTGACTCCTGCTACAACTACACAGCCACATTTTGGAGGAAGAGAGCAATATGACATAAGCGGGCTCCCTCCCGGCTGTTTCAGTTGCGTTCTTCCTAGGATATGACATGCCGCCTCTCCCTATCTGACCCCAGCATCTCTGCCTGGCCCTCTACCTTGCTGCTTTCATTTACTTTCCAAAAAGTTCCCTCTCTCTATGCAATCATTTACAAGGAGAAGGTATAACTGCAGTAGGGTTCCCTACGTGTCCTTGACTGTGGCTAGCACTGTTTCACAGGACCTGCTCACGCTGTTAGCAAGCATTTGGGCTGACATCATAAGCATCTGCTGCTCAGAACTAGCGGGAAGTGGGGCTTGTGCTCTGGGGGGAGAGCGGCGCTGGGGTGCGAGAGAAGAGAGGTGCTGTGGAGCTGCCTGAGATGAGGCTGAGGCTGAGCCTGGCCACGGCTTTGCTCCAGCAGTACATCAGAAAGATGTTGTCCCTTCCGTGGTACGTTTAACCTCACTGGCACCCTCCGCAGTGGGAGAGCCAGCTCTGTATCAGCTCAGCAGCCCTGGGTTACGCCAGGAGGTGATAATTCTCAAAAGGATAGCAGTAAGTGCCATGCTGAGTGTGAACATCCACTGATATGTCTCTGTCCAAAGGATACTTTTTCACATCATGTTTTCTTTTGGAATAAAAGCTATTTGTTCATCAGTAGTAGGTACTTGAGTCTCTCTTCTCTGTTTTATTTTAGCTAAAATAAATCTCTTGTAGCTGTAAGGGCATGCCAAGGTCAGGATTTGTTCTATAAAGGAAGGCACAAAACAGGAGAGAAAGACAGATACAGAGAGAATTTCATTAAATAAGACTTTGAATTTGGTGTGGGGCACTGACTGAGTAGCATGAAAGGCGCTGTAGTGTGAAAGGGGCTCTCCCCGACTTCAGTGCTCGGAGGTGAGTGGGGTGTCAGGAGGCTGAACCCCAGGCAGCCCCTCAGTGGGCTGCGTGTGGAGCCAGGCTGAGCCCCTCAACTCTCTCCAGCTTGCAGGGTGGTCCCATGCGTGCCAGGGCAGAATTTGACCCACGTCTTCTGAAAAAAAGTAAGTGACAAGCCTAAGAACAGCTACAACTGATTTTTCTCTTATCTGAAGATCTGTTACTTTCCATGCCTCCCTTTGTAAAAGAGGTTATGTCGGAGTCATCTGTAACAGCTGCATTGTAAAATACCTCAGTCATGTGGTTTTAAGCAATCCAGACAAAAAAAAAAACAACCCACAGTTCTTTAAATAAAGATACATGTATTCTTGTGACGTTTCCATACTACTGCAATTTTCAAGGGAGTCAGACGCTCATTACTACACAGGCTGTTCTTTAGAGGCTAAACCTGACCTTTAGTCAGAGAAAATTCCCATTTGGCTAGGCTTATTCATACAGCCTACAGTTTTGTTTGAATTCTGCATTGACTGAGAAAATTCTAAACTAGACTGGAGAAGTAATTAGATTAAGAGCAGGAATAGTCCTGCATTGGCAGAGAAATGGACCTGCCTCAGGATCTTATCTTACATGTACTTTCCAGGGATCTAGATTTAGAGAGAAAGTGCTTTATAACAGTGTATTGCAATTGTAGGGAGGAAGATGAGGGTAAAGAATGGCCCTGCAGAGGTTAATCAAACTAGGACTTAAAAGGCCATTCAGATATCCAAATTTTCCATATGGTAGACCACAGGTCACCAAAAAGACTGTCTTGCAAATTCTGTCTCCCTTGCTTTCAGGATTGTGGAGATCGTCTTTTCTCCAGTACACGTTCACATAATACCCCTGGGGCAGCCATATTCATTATTTCTGTAGAACACCATTTTCCCCCTGCTTTTATTAGAAGCTAGCAGCTGGAAAAGATGAGGAGCCAGGAACATGTGATCAGATGAGTCTGTGGGGATCACCAGGCAGTTCTCCATAGATCGCAGCTGGAAATTTCTAGACAGATTGAAAAGAATTGGTCTCACTCTTGCTCTGCGCACTGACACTGAGACATTATCTTTAGTTGTGCCAGGAAGGACGTTTAGTAGAGTATTATATAGGTTAAGTTATGCTTTTTCTGAATTTTTCTATTAATAATCTAAAGGCAGGCGCAACCAACAGGCAAATGAAAGCTCATAGCATGCAGTATTTCCAAAGCTGTACTGAAGTCTTGGTGTTTTGGATAAGATGTTAGTAAGCATGACTACTCATTTGAAAAACAAGAAGGGACAGGAAAAACCTGCAAAACACCAAGGGAAAATAATCTCCTTAAATTGGAAGGGACATAAAAGTTGGGGAAGTGATCAAGCTGCAAAGAACTAGGGGTGCATGGCAGGGCTGTGCTCTGGCAAACTCTGGCCAAGCCAGTTGGAATAGCTCCCCATGTTTCCCAAAGGAAAGTAAATGCCATTAACACTCTCCTCCAAGCCTATCTGTGCATATGAAAGAAGGGAAGGAAAGACGCTTCTTTCCGTACAGCTATTTTCAAACTGTCTTTCATTTACCTGACTCTAGAGAATAGCACCAGGATTAGATATATACCAAATGATCAGTTTTATTTATGGATCAAAAAATTGCCCATTGATAGATTCTAATGTGAAGAGATCCTTGGGCAATAGGGATGAAGGAACTTCGAAATAGAAAATGCCCAGAAGGTACATCTAGGTGCTTTTCTTTAGCAACAGGAACACTAGTCGGTTTGGATGCCCAAAGATTTGCCTAACTCCTGTTAAAACATTACATATGGTTTTCTTGTTGCCCTGCTACATCATTCCATACATGAACTATTGTGAATATTTGACGGTTGGTATAGAAGTACCTTCTATTCTGCTGGTGTCCATTTCAGTTTCAGGAAACATAATATGTACATGTTATAGATTATTCTTCTTGCAATTAAACTAGCTCAACAAGTTTAATTGCTCAGCTTGTTTAAGCTCAACTCTATTTGTGGCTTAGAACTTCTCTGTTTTCTCCAAAACAGGGCATACTTTAGTGAAGTTCCACTTGCCCTTAATTTCCCCTTTTCTATAGATAACAATCTATTTCCTCTAAGCATTTTGCTTAAATTGATTTCCCAATTGAGTGCAGCATTTTGTCATCTTCTTCAGAATTCTGAAATACTACTGAGATGGCCAGAAATGACAGCTTCATTGCTCTTGTATGTGTGTGGGTCTATGTGTAAAAGAGAACACTAAATCTTGCAACAAAAATACATATTCAAATTACAGGTTTACTGGCATCGTGTCTTCCTACTGTGCTAAAATAATCTCCTGCAGTCTATATTCAGTGTTTCTATTTATGCATTCCGTGTTTTGCTTAGCAGTAAGACAAAAAGAAAGCAGGCCATCATGGGCATAGTGCTATGAGGCTGTTAACACTCTCCCCTCCAGGCTCTTCCTAACCTATCAGCATTGAGGGTGATTCTTGTTTTTAGCAATATATTCAGAATTATTATTTTCTGGCTTCTGTGTGGGGAACATGGGCTTGGACTCAGAAATGAGATGAGGCTCAAGAGCAGATGCTCCAGAGGAGCATTCCATCTCCTGGTTTTATATCATTCACTCCATTGAAGCCTCAGCTATAATCAAAGGGAATCATGGAAAACCTCTCACTGTCAGTTTATTCGCTGCTGAACAGCCTTAGCACTTCTCTCCAAGGCTGGCTTCAAGCCCCTCAGCAGCTACACAGGCAGAGCCAATGCCTGCGAGCTGTTGGGTCTGGCAGCTCGTGCCAGCCGCATCCCACACATGCCAGCCCCTTCCCTCTCTCCAAGCAGGAGACACAAATGGTCGTTTGGGGAGCCCCATCTCCCTTAGCAAGCTTTATAGCTCAGCCTGAATCCTTCTGAAAAGGGCAAAAATGACAGTTTGCTATGGTGCAAAGACCTGTGATCCTGTACCTTCTCCTTCTACTCATTCTAACCCTCCATTACTCCTGACATGGTTTAAGCCCACACGGGGCACTCTCAATGGCTTTTACTTGGCTGTAGTGTCCCTTACACACCTCGGGTACTGCACAAGCACTAAAGCAAGGTTTCATGTGCAATAAAGAAGAATGAAAGCTACCAACCGGCTAGCTTACATCTTTGCACAGCAAAAAAAAAATCCTTGCAAAGAGCCCTCACTGCTTCACTCCTGTTGGCTGTTGTGATCTGGCTGACAGAATCCTCCAGCTGTGGAAAAATTGGTTTAAGGGTCTTAGAAATGGGATAAGAGTTTATTTACAAATTAAACTATGTAAGCTATCATCATTGACTAATTATAGCACTTTGCTTTTAAGTAGGAGCATTTATTATACCAAATAATTCTGCAAGAATCACTATCTAGATTTTTAGTAATGTTGTGGAGGAAGGAAGAAAGGAACACTTCATATCTTTTCTGACATTTGAATAATCTGAGGGCAGAATTCATATTACCTAACCTTAACTGTTCAAATGGTAAGCATGAATCTAAGATCATAATCTGTGCTTTCTCTACACTGAAAGAAGACAGCAGACGCAGCCAGAAGGTGAATCATACAGTTTCTTCATAGACAACTAGTTGACATGAGGCTACAGTATGTCATGGGAAAACGGCTTGCCTTGGATATATGGTAAAATGTTTACATTAGCCTATGATGTCACTGTCAGAATATAAACTGTTTAAGTATCTCTAGTCTTCCAAACAGTATTGTACATCCTTCATATCCTAATTGCAGGTGCTCAGGCTCCACCATGGTAAGTAAAAAAAAAACATTAAAAAAAATCAGTCTTCACGCATTCCTATTACCAGATGATAGGAGCCCATTTTGTGCGCTGGAGATTTTTTCCTTTTTTGTCAACAAAACTAAAATATGCAAGCATCCCTCCATACTTTGACAACTACCTTAAACTCACTTTTGGGGTGTGGAGGTGTTTCGCTGGTCTAAATTGCAACCTAGTAAAATGCTAATGGTGATAGTGGATTCTGTCTTCTAGCAGCACACAGAAAGAAATCGCAAACTGGAAAGTGATCACAGAGCAATGGGAAGTTGCAAGCAATGAAAAGATTCAGTGCCAATAAATGTAAAATTCTGCAAAAAGGGAGAACAAAAAATACAGAAAGCAAATAGGAGATGGCAAAGAATCCAAAGATTTCATAAAAATAAGTTTATTGTCGTTTTGTCTTCCTCTTAGGCAGTGATGTTGTTTTTTTCATGTAACCAAGCAATACAGTTGTCACGAGGCAGGTGGGGAATCAGAAGCGGGAGTGTGTCAAGAGATCTCTGCTGTCAAGCTGTAATTCAGCACTATGAAAAGGATTTAAATGGATGGCATTGGAGTATCTGTCATTATGACTGAGGTAATTACTCCATTGAGCTCTGTCTCTAGCAATGGGTAATATCAAAGCCTTCAGGGGAACTGCTCTACTATGAAGACTGAATGTACATGCAGTGGTGGTTAGTAGATTGCATCATTTGCTTATTGTCGTCTTCAGCTCTGTAGTTACATGAATTTCTTATCGATCATAAATTCATCCAGCCTTTTGTAAATGTCATCTAAGTATCTGGGTGTAATAATGAATTCCAGTGACCAATAACATCAGATTCTATGTTGCATGGCCCAGATCTGACAGCTAAATAAGTGGTGAACTGGGGTGAACTAAAGCTTAAAACACGCACTCCTGGCATTGCAGAAAGACCTCCACATGAGCAGAGAAATGTATTGCCAGTTCTGTTCCAGGGAATAATTTTGTGCCAAATCTCATAATCTTTACTTTGTTCTAACTCAGCATTCCCTACTGAAGTGAAGGACAAAACGATCGAGTAGCAATGGCAAGACTAAGATCTCGAGATCTCAGCCGACTCAGTTACTGTCAGGATTAATGCTGCAACAGCACAGAGCACTTCTCAGCCTGGAAGGCTGGTGAGCTGTGGTTCTTCACTGGGCTCTGTGCTCTGCGGTTGCACAGCCGGTTGAACCCACGCAGAGCTAGCCCAAATGGATCTACATACCCTGCATTATAGACAAACCCCACAAGGACATCAGAGAGCCTGCTTGCTGAGCAGTATGTCTGCCTTTTTGTTGCTTCAAGTAGAAACCGGGACTATCTCGGTGGTTAAACTTTATCGAAACTTGAAACAAAAAAAACCCATTGAACAAGTTTCAGTGTCAAGCATCAGTTCTAACCTTTTGGGAATAAATGTGGTGCAGAAACACCTTCCAGGCAGCGATGAGTAGCACTGCAATCTCCAGAGAGGACTCACTTCTGCAGGTTTTGTGGTAGTCTGCATCTGCAGTGAGTATAGAATTAGGAATGGTATCTGAAGGAGAAAACGATATCCCAAAAGGCAGGTGAAACCCTAACCCTTTCTTCTAATCATCCAGACTTTCTGACTCATTACCTTTGTATGAGAGGAAATCTCTGTCCGTATACCTTGGCCAGAACTGAGTGTGGG
>NW_009599697.1:0-8349 GCF_000690535.1 Cariama cristata | reverse complement strand
GGGGGGGGGGGGTGGGCAGAGTGAGTGAAGTCTTACATGTCATGTGTTTAGCTGATCTAATGCAAAAATAGAAAGGAATCAAGGGGAAAGAAACTGTGTGAACACAAGCCAAAGAAAAAAAAAAAGGAGGCAACACCAACACATACAGTACCTTCTGCAGAACTTGAGGCAGACTTAGTGCTCAGAGAAGCCAAATCCACTGATTCTTGCCTTGATTACTTTGGGACAGCAGGCAAATTCTAGCATGAAAGAAAGTAAGAGGCTAACTGAAGACACCTGGTTCTAGAAATTAACAACTATAGCCTAAAACATATGTTAAATATATTTTTAATCAATTTGGTTTTCTTTTTGAGAAGGACAGGCAAAGTCGGCACACCACCCGAGAGCGGTATCACCCCATTTGCAGCACGGCAGAGGTGAAGCCAGATGGAAGGTCAGCTCCTCAGGAACTTGTCGGGCAGCAGGGAGAAGAAAACACATCACAGCATTTTCCTCACTTTGCCATCACTTTGCCACAGCACTTTCCTCACAAATGCACACAAAGTCCCCCGGGTACAAACTGCATAAAATGTTTTCTAGTCCTATGGTTTTGAGCATGATAAAGAGCCTCAACTGGACAAGGCTCTGCAAGATGTGGTTCAGAGGATTATCACAGAGCTGATCCAGGTGGTTGTTAGCGTAGAAGCTGTTACGGATAAAGACCCACTGCCCATTCTCAACAACACACAGCTGATCCTCTCCCAGATACCAGTCCATAGCCAATCTGTCATATTCCCAGGAATGTTCTGCCAGTCATGTAGTTAAATGGCTAACGGATAGTAAAAAACCCTAGACCTCCCCAGTGAACCCAGTGGGATTCACTTCTTGCCTTTCATGAATCCAGAACCCATCTGTTCTTTCACCACGTAAAGGTGGCTGGTTCATCCCTGTGCAGACAAGAAACTGAGCTGTAAAAGGCTTCAAGAATGCAGAGAGGAGCTAGAAAGTAGACAAAAGTGCTCCAAATTCCAAACCAAATACTAATAGGTTGAAAAAAGCTATTTAAAATGCCCTTTTACCCATGAAGATGGTCTTTAAGCAAACTAGAAGAAGAAAGGACTCCCACAATGCTCCTGTGGCCTCCTCACCCCTCACAAGCCCTCTCTGTGTGCCGGCTGACTGCTATGGACCTAGAAGGAAGAAGCCTGTGGGAAGCACTCCTTTCCTCTCTCTCCAGGCCTGGAGCTCGCAGGGGCTGACCTTGAAGTCTCAGCCCAAACACTTCATGGATCATCTGCCAGTGCAGCTTCCTTCCTTGCACATGTAGGAGAAAAAAGATGCCCATCAGGGCTGGATCTGCAGCTGATGGTAATACTGCTGGAGATAGCTCTGTTGCCACTTCTCTGCTGTGATGTTCTTCAGGTCCCCACTGGAACATGGCTTCTGAAGATACCTGTACCCTCAGAGCCAGCACTGCAACCTTCTGTGTGGATGCAGAGGCTTGGTTTAACCCATTGCAGATTGCATCCTGGGAGCATTACTTGGAGCAGTTCTCCAAAGCTAACTGCCCAGGTATCTGGGAGAGGTGTCAGGAACTGGGGCTCAGCCCTAGACAATGCACATTTCTGTGAGCACCAGCTTAGACTGTAGGATGAAGAGGCTTGGGAGACAGAAGCTAATCTCTATCAAAGGTTTGCAGCATTACATCAATGGTCTTTGTTGACATTTCTCCTTCTCTGTAGCCTGTTCTGAATGGTGACTAGACTGAAAACCTTTGGCTGCTTCAGATACTTCCATTGCATGTGGAAGGGACATTGCCCAAACTAGGCATGTCCTGGTATGCTGCCTAACATGAACCAAAACTACTGAGAGCTCTTTGTCAAACATTTAACTATGTACTGTTCCTGGGTAATCTCCTGGCACTGCAGCCACTGCCCTCTCTCTATGCAATGTCTGCCCCAAAAGGGGCTTGAAGTCTGGGAACTGTTGGAGAGATTACTGGAGTTGGATGCTCCTGACTATGGGAAACTGCTGTTACTAGCTCGTGTCTGGAGTCAGCTTCATGCAAGGAAGCAAGAGGTTGCCACCTCACTCCGGAGGCGGTCTGAGAGGCCTGCTCCTGGCTAGCCTGGGGAAGGAGAGACAACAGAGGAGACTTCTGGGCAAGAGGTAAAGCCCACAATTGCTGCTTCATGATGGTCACACTGAGAGTGATCACAGTAAACAGCAAACTTGCCAGAGATGCTGGCAGGAAGCCAAGCATGGTCACAAGTGCAAAGCTCATGGCGAATCTGCCACCCTGGCAATGGCCTCAGCGCATAGAGGAGAGCGGCTGTACATGGCGTGCAGAATTCACCTGCTGATACTGGGGAGGATCAGGCTGCCTTGGAGTGCCCTGCTCGTGTTCTTCGCCCTTGGGCAGCGGCTGGGGCTGCAGGAAGTTTTATTGCAAGCAGGAATTGCCAGACAACCTGGTAGAGCTGTGTTTGCAGCTCCCCACGCAGAGCAAGCAACTCTCCCCCACAAATGGCCGTCTGCCCTGGTGAGGCCAGGAAGGATGACGCAGTTCGGGAAAGCTCTCCCTGTACAGAGGTCCTGTCTCCTATTGCTGCTTGTCTGTTGGCTGTCACAGCCTTAGCCATTGTATCAGAAACCACGTACTCTCTAAGCAGGGGCTAAAGGCAATCACCGCTCACCGACCCCCAGCTCCATCCTTTTCTATCACCAATGTGACTGCACACACCAATGCTCCTGTCAGAGCTCTGCTTCTCTGAGCTCCTCTTGAAGTCAGCGATGGTCAAAGCCATATGGAGTCTGTCATTAAGGATGCCCTGAAGGCACCCACAGCCCTGACTATCCTTGCCCAGGGACCCCACTTCAGACCCCTCAGGCCATCAGCCCCTGCCCCAGCGACTCTGTAGCAGGGCCAGTCTCCAGCTCCCACAGCTCTGCCCTGCCCATTCATGGCTCCCACGGAGCCAGGCCCACCTGTGGGCTCACGTCCCAGCCTGGCCTCAGCCTGTTCCCAGGAAGGTGCCTGATACCCAGGGCTGGGGCTGCCCCAGCACCCTCCAGCTCCCTGGCTTGGGGCTGGGGTGGTGGGACAGGCCCTGGCTGCTAGGCCCTGTCCTGCTGTCATGGGGAGCCCCTGGCCTGTGCTGCTCCCTGACAAGATGGTTTTGTGGCCACAGGAGAGTCAGAGGCTGTACACTACAGGTCTAGCTAAGGAGGACACCTCACTCGCTGTCTGTGTTCAACACATGCTTGTGCTGGACATGAAACACTTGGAACGACCCCAGGTGACAGTGTGCGACAAGGGGTTGTGTGGTGTCATGCCTGCCCAGAATCTCCTCCTCATGCTGTCCAGGCTGGCAGTTGTCACCCTAACTGCAAACACGTGTTGCCTTCAGGTCCACTGATCTCCTTGCAGTTGACTTGAGGCAGGTCAGCAGACATTGTGAGGTGTTCCTGTGGAGAAACACTCTGCTTCTGCATACCCCACAGACACAGTGATGGAGGCTCCCTCTGGCCCCTCATTGTCACACAGACAGCATATTTTTTTTCAAATGCTTGTGAGTGACCAATGATACTTAACTGTGGCATGAGGACATGCAGACAGACAAGGCCACATGGCCTTCTGTGACACTTTTGGAGGTCCCATACCGCCAGTAGCAGACTGTGGCCACGGTGCGCGTTGAAGTGGGACCCCCATGGGCACCAAGCACCTCCCTCACCAGCCTCCCCTGTCCAAGTTTATTTGTGAGGGAACCTGTAGATGCACTGCAGATGAGCCACCCCAGGAGGGATTATGCTGTAATGGGCCAGTTGGTGGACTAGGACTTTGGGGTGCAGTCAGTGCATCACCATGAAAATATGGAGGCACTGTTTGTGACTCAAAGGACAGCGAAATCTGAGCAGATATTAGCTCCTCAGGGCAGGGCAAGTCTGCATGTTCCCTGGCTCTGCCAAAGATGGACCATACATGCTGCTTGAAGGACCCTCTGACTGATTTGAGACCAACTTTCGAAAAAGTATAGGCCTTTCCTGAGCGAGGTTATTTCCACCATGACTTAAATCTTTTCACATCTAGTGATGTTGATGAAAAAGTGATTTAGAAAACCCTCAAGCACTTTTACCTCTATGCAATGTTTCTCCCTGTCCCACTATTCTCACATTTAAACAGCAAAAACATTCTTGCTCAAGCTTTCCAGAAACAATTTCACCGATGGGCAGAGGCTAAGCACATAACTTCTCAACCCAGAAAAACAGAAGTTTCAGGCTGTCCTGAATAACAGAGGAGGAAAGCTCAAGGGACTAGAATGGAAAGTGTTGTGCAACAGAAATTATGGTCTGCTGCTTTTCACAGTATAACTAACTCTTACTTGATTTTAATTTCTTTTCCTGACACATTGAAGCTACCGAAGGATACAGATAGTGATAGCAGCTGACCTTTGAAAAGGGCTAGCTCCAAGAAAATACACAGGTATCAACACGTGCATCTTGCAACTCCTCACCTTTAGGCACCTGACTTCCAGAATAGTCTCCAGAGCTTAACTATTACGCCCAGGAGTGGAGTTTTAGGTGTTCAAGAAATGTTAAGCTCATAAATCAGTCTTTTTCAGACTTTTGGTGCCTTACAAGTTGAGTGACATCTGATATGTGTTTAGGAGCAGCTTTTTGGATTCAGGTACCCAGATTTCTCTAACTATTTCTATCCTCTGTCTTTGCGGCTGGAAATAAACCTATTTAATTGGTTTAAACAGATTTTCTTGCTTGCAGTAGGCATGTTCTGGGGCCTGTCATTTCAGATATCTTAAATTTTTTACCCTTGCTTTTTCTTTATTGACTACTACAAAAACCAATTAGATCAGATGATGTAACTCTCAGATATCTGAGATGTTTGAAATGGCTATGGAAGCCTTCATCTTTAATGTTTTATGACATGCCGATAATTTGGAAAGTTCTGAGCCTGCCCATTGTTTACTGGTATCTTGCCACTTTGTAACTTGAATCACTGAGGTTGCATTTACATCAGATAGCTCTATTTGACACTAATCTGTTACCCTAGGCTTGTCATCATGGTACCCCTGTATTTAAATATCCTTTCATTTTAGCTTCAGGTTAATGATGCCTTTTGAGAAAATCCTAATCTGGATTTCTTACAGAGTATGTGTTTTTTAATATACTGCGTTCAGTACAATTGATGACAATCAGTGCATGGCAAATAATCTTTCACAAAGGGTAAACAGAAGGCTGACAGAATTCAACACCTATTCCTGTCCTGTGCAATTTGTATCTTAGCTATACCAATATATAATAAGATATTTATCAGTTATATACTGATACTACTAGTATTGCCTATTTTTGCATGCCTGGTCTAAAGACACGTTTTGCTATCAATGGATATTGCGGATATTTTAGTTCATCAAAGGCTTTTATCCTTTATCCTTTAGTTGCAAGTGAGAATGCATTTCCATATTACATTTTCTCGAGTGGCAAAATTGGTGTAGACAGTTCTCTTCCTTCCCTATGACACTTGTTCCTGCTGCCACATCAGTCTTCTACTATGCTTTTTGTGCAAATGCAGCCATTGTGGGGCAACACTGTAAGACACATCACTAAAATCAGGGGTGCTAAAAATAAACTCTCCAGAAAAAAAAAATAATTTGGCAAGACAGTTGAGCTGGAAAACGTAGGAGAGTGGTGAATTCCCAAATAAAGGGTGTTCTTCAGAACAAGGCAAAAGAAAGGTCAGGGACACAAATGTGCATGTCAAAAGGAGGAAGGTTAAGGATGTCTCTTTTTCCCCTAAAAAGGATGGGCTGGAGACCAGATGATGGCAGAGGCTGCAGGAAATATAAAATTATCTATAGAAAAAAAGAGTTTGGCTTTACCAATTTTGTGCTGAAAATTATGGTTGAATATTCAGATAAAGATTTCTAAGAGAGACTCAGATGTGAGATCAGAGACATGGAAACATTTACCCATCATATTTGATACTCTTCCAACATAAGTTTAAAGAAAAGACCATAAACACATGAAATTCTGGCCCAAGGCTCTGGATTTTACAGTGCCCTTTCATATGAGATAGCAGTGTTTCATATGTAAATACTGAAACTATACTGAGGCCAGCAGTCCACACAAGCACATATTATGAGAAGGATATACTAAATTAAGATAAGGTTGTCCATCTCATATCCTTTCTCCATTCCCTACCACTGAGAGAAAAAGCACTTTTCTTCCTCAGGCCTGTCTGCTCACCTCTCTTCATGCTGACAGATTTTTGCCTTTCCCCGTTTGACAGGGTGTTGTGTGTGCTTATATCTCCTTAGAACATACCAGATGCTTTGCTTGGAGGGCAGTATTTTTGCATTCTGATATAATACTTTGTACTTTTCTGCCAGCAGCTGAATTAAATACCCAGAATGTTTCAATCCTAGATGTTCTCCAGAAAGTGTTTTGGAAAGACAGGCTTGTTTGTTTTCATAAATCTTGTATGCTTCACAAAATGCAGTGTGCATGAGGCATTTCCTCTTCGTTAAAGGGTTTGGGCAGCCCCTACTCTTCCTTAATACCTCTTTGTCATCCTATTCTATAATAATAAGCAAGCAAGCAAGCAAACATATCTTCCCTACGCATCAAAACTCAGTTATTGAGTACAGCTCATGCAGAAAAGATTCTCTCTTCCCCCCTCGTGCTTTCTGTATTTTGTTAATCGACTATTTTGAATGCTTCTGATGAAAACACCTACTTGGCTGCAGGCTCTCTGCTGCAGAGCTCTCAGGAGGGTGGCTGGCTGGAGGTTTGCTTTGTCCCTCATCAGCTTCAAGGAGAAACCATCTGACCACCACAGTGACCGCTCAGTCTCTCAGTGCAGAATTTTAAAACACCTGGGCTCCGTTCCCCTCCTCTTCTCCAGCATTAGCCAAGAGACTTCAGAATATTTGTACTGATTTGCTGAATCCCTCTGGACATTTGGAAAATAATACATTACTGCATTGCTTTGCATTTCTTGTTGCCGGTTTTTGTTTTATTGGTGGTTGCACATTTGAGTTGGTAAAATGGTTTGCTGTTCCTGTTCCAGTCAAAATTTGTTCACTATCCAATCATGCTATTCTATATGCTAATCTTTCTGTTCCCCTCCTCAGTTTCTTTCCCTCATTCACCCCCACTCTTGCCTTTTCTTTTTCTCCCCTCATTTTATGAACTCCAGCTCTCTAATTCCATTTCTCTGGACCGAATCTCATACACAAGAAAGTGGCCAAGACTTCACCCTGCAAACAGTTACATGTAATATTCTTCTGCATAACTTATCCAACTGAATACAATGGCAGTGCTTACCTGCCTTACGTGACATGCACATGTTTGTAGTACTGGAGCCTAAGTAACACCGAGCTACTGGCTTTTACAAGCAAAGAAGGAACTGCCATGGTTTGTACACAACGTACCAAAATTCCAGTATAAGCTCATTGCTGTCACCCTCATTTTCCACTTCCCCTCCCTGTTTGCTGTAATCGCCTATTCTGTCATTTCAGACCAAGTATCTCACCAAGGAATGACTTGTATTCACTCTTAATTTGATGTACTGGAAGTAGTCCTATTGACTTAAATGGAACTACGCACATAAATAAAGGTAAGCAAGCGGGCAAGCCTTTAACAGCCCGAACACTGCAGATCCTGCAGAAAAAGCATGGTATATTTTATTCATTCAATAGTTGCACATGTTAAATGCAGGTTGGGTAATTAGTAACTTTTTCCAGAGCAAGCTTTCAGGTTTCACACAGCTTAATGAAAGCACCGCTAGTCATCTATAAGTACAGGATAAACTCCAGTTCCAGACAATTCAGCGATGACATGAGGTGGTATGAATGATTAAGTAGAGAAAGAAAAAAAAAGGCACACGATTTAAAACCAATGTAATATTAATGTATGCAAATAATTCTTAAAATATGCCGGAGGACAGAGGAGAGGGATTCGGAGCTGGCCCAGAAGCGGAGGCCAGGAGCGGCGAGCAGGCTGTGGGAGAGCGCAGCAGCTGAGATAGGACTGCAGACAGAGGGAATCCCGTGAAAACGGCGTCAGGGTCGGAAGTAAGGGGAGCCGGAGGGACCGAACAACGGGGCCGGGGAGCGATACGGCACGGGCGGGGGCAGGCCGGGAGTTCAGCGGCCGCCGGGGGCCGCCTGCAGTTACCACAGAGAGCGGGGTCACGCCAGCGAACACGGGTTGGGGCCTTCCGGGCAAGTTCTGAGGCGGGGTCTGTTTCAAATGGCAAGAAAGGGAGCGAAAAGCAGAGACGCCTGTATTTTACAGCACGGAATCAGGGCTTTGCCATTTCGGCGAGTGAATCAGCATTCAGCGACATGACCC
>NW_009599696.1:1744-1989 GCF_000690535.1 Cariama cristata | reverse complement strand
AGGGCCAAAGCCATCACAAATGTAGGTCAAAACTAGCCAAGAGAGCCAAAAGACACCCAGATTTGGGTCAAGAAGGTGCAGAAGAGCCAAAGCATGGCCTGATGTGGGTGGAGAAGGGCCAGAAGAGCTAAAGCATCCCAGATTTGGTGCAAAATTGAGAAAAGAGGGAAAAACTTTCCCAGATTTGCTAAAGAAATTGACACTAAAGGGCAAAACATGCCCAGATTTTCACAAAAATGACTGAA
>NW_009599696.1:0-1595 GCF_000690535.1 Cariama cristata | reverse complement strand
AGGGGGGGGGGTGCCCCCGGGAAAGGCCCCCCCGGGGCGCAGCCGCTGGCGGGAGCGGAGCTGAGCCCCCAGCACCGTTTTTGTCACCGCCGGCACCACCGTGATCATCACCCCAACCAGCAGCACCAGCACCCACGGTGACACAGGGGGGCACAAAAACCCCCCGGCCCAGCCCTCTCCTCTGCGGGGCTGCACACCCAAGCGGCCACAGGCTGAGCTCGTCCTTCCTGCACCCCATAATAGCCCTAAAACGGAATAAAATCCCAATGTGAGGACAAAACGGCCATAAAGAGCAAAACCTTCCACTAATTTGTTGCCAAAGGAACTTTAAAGGGCAAATTCGACCCCGTTGTGGGGCTAAACATCCCCCAAAAGGCACAGAAATGCTCCTCTTCAGGGCAAAATGAGCCCGACAGGACAAGGCATCCCCGCTTTTGGGGCAGAAGCGGTCAGAAGGGACAGAAATGCCAACCTTCAGGGGAAAATGCACCAGAAAGGGAAAAACACCCCCAGATTTGGGTCAGTTTGGCCCTTCAGGGGTAGAGCGTACCCAGATTTGGGGCAAACCCGGTCCCACACGGGCACAGAGTACCCACACTTGGGGTCAAACTTACCCAAACCATCAGAACGTGCCCAGAGTTGGGGTAAAATCAGCAACACAGGAAAAGCAGCCGCAGATTCACTGAAAAACTGACAATGAAGGGTACAACATGCCAGGATTTGGGGCAAAAGAGGCCAAAGAGAACAAAACACCCCAAGGGTTGGAGCAGAGCAGTGGCCATAAAGGGCAAAACATCCCAAAACGTGGTGCAGAAATGCCCAGAAAAAGCAAGAGCACCCAGGTATTGAAGAGGAAAGTGGTAGCAAGAGGAAAAGATCCGCAGGTTTGGGGCAAAACTGGGCAGAAAGGGCACAACACCCCCACAGGGGCTGCAGAACTGGCCCCACAATTAAAAGCGTTGGCAAAATGGGTGTAAAAGAGGAGATGAAGGGAAAAACATCGCCAGGTTGACGGCAAAACTGGTCAGAGAGGGGAAACTGGCACAAACCACCCCAGATTTGGTGCAAGAAGAGCCACAATGGGCAAAAGCGTGCCCAGATTTGGGTCAAAACTGGCCAAAAGAGCCAAAGTTTGCCCAGATGTGGGTCGAAATTGGCCATAAAGTGGAAAGCATTCCCAGACTGGGGTCAAGAAGGGCCTGAAGAGGCAAAGCATGGCGAGATTGGGTTCAAGAATGACCCAAAGGGCCAAAGCCATCACAAATTTAGGTCAAAACTAGCCAAGAGAGCCAAAAGACACCCAGATTTGGGTCGAGAAGGTGCAGAAGAGCCAAAGCATGGCCTGGTGTGGGTGGAGAATGGCCCAAAGAGCTAAAGCATCCCAGATTTGGTGCAAAATAGAGAAAAGAGGGAAAAACTTTCCCAGATTTGCTAAAGAAGGTGCAAAATTGACCAGAGCGGGAGAAACTTGCCCAGATTTGCTAAAGAAATTGACACTAAAGGGCAAAACATGCCCAGATTTCACAAAAATGGCTGAAAAATTTAAAAAATCACAATATGTGGTAAAGAAATGGCCATAAAGGGTAAAACCTCCC
>NW_009599695.1:0-7718 GCF_000690535.1 Cariama cristata | reverse complement strand
TCCCTGCGCTCCGGCACCCTCTGCCGGGGGCAGCCCCCGCCTCCGGCCCCGGCGCGGGGCAGCCTGCACCCACCTTTCCCTCTGGACAGGGGCAGGGGGACCTCGACGACCCCCAGGAGGCAGCAGGGCTTGGTCTCCCTCTGAAGGGCGAGTCCTGCCACCAGAAGCCTCAGGAGACTTCAAGCTTCCCCAGAAAACTCCCCAATAAAACAGAAATAAGCGGGCGGGGGCCACATCGGCCAAAACCACTACTGCTTCTGTTCCTTGCCTCCCGCCTCCTCGCTGCGCAATTGACGCCTTTTTGCACCCACGTAGCATTAAGTGATTGAAACAGTTACTCCCGCCCCCAAAACGTCCAGGGGCGTCAGCCCCGCAGCACGTACTGCAAGAGGCGAGGACCACCACGTCTGGGATCTTCCCCTACGGGCTCTACCGGTTCTCTCTTTTTAGGGTGTCAAAAGTAAATTTTACTTTCTGTGTTTAACAGGCAGAAAATTGTACTCCTACCAGTAAAGCGTCAAAACATTTCAAAGTTATTTACTACCAGAAATAAGGACATTCTGAGCACAATTTGAATATGCTTTTCAAAATCCTTTTTAGTTTATATTTTTTGCAGTTTGAGGAAATCAGCACCCTAAGATAGTGCAGAACTGTGAGCCGGCTTCTGCTAACCATGTCATATAAACTCCAAGGACACAGTAAGACCTGAATATTTGCCATATTTCTAAAGTTATAGTTTAACAACAAATTTAATCAGATATCTTTATAAAAACAACATTCCTATCGTTTTAGACATCATTTCTAAAGATTTGATGCTGATAGTGCTACATACATAGAAATCCCTTTAAGTTCTTCCCCAAATCAATCTCTAAATTCACAATTGTTTCAGTGAAATTAATTTCCCATTAAAGTTATTTCTTATTGCAAACAAAGGCAAAGGCTGCAACGTTATTTTCTCCTGCTTTTGCACTCTGTCTTTCCTCTCGAATCTCCAGTTCCATCTTGAAAATTCTTCTGGCACCTAAGGATGACAAAAGGAGGTCCTGATCCTTCTTTGGCAGGAATGTAGGACTGATTCAATTCAATCCCTTGCCATCTCAACAACACATTTTATAATCCCTTTCATAAACGTCTGAAACCTAACGTAAAAGTAGTGAGCATTTTTTTGATAAGCTCCCTTCTTTAAAGGGTGCTCCAGACCTTGCCTCTTTGATGGTTAGAAACCTACTCCTAATTTTCAGTCTATGTGTATTCATGACCAGTTTATACTCCGAATCTCTTGTGCCGCTATTATCCTCTCACATAAATAGCTTCCCACTTCATCTCTCTATGGTATAAAGCGACCAGAATCACATCTCAACCTTTATTTTGTTACACTAAAAAACTCTAAATTCTTACATTTGTTCCGAAATGATCAGTTCTGCATTCCCTGATCACTCTAACCCTTCTTCCTGCCCCTCTGCCTACCTTCTCCATCTGGCTGTATTTTTGGCACTCTGATTTAATCTCTCTGACAATGGGTGGCTCAAGCTCGGCACAGTATTGGAGATGCTTTCTCTACCAGAGTCCTCCTGATTTCCTTTCTGTACTGAAAAGACTTAACTGATACATCCTGATGATTACAGCACCTTTCCAGTTACAGTTATTCTATGATATTTCAGAAAATCTACATCCTCTGTTTATCTTTTCCAGTGACAGCAGAGAACTGCATCAACATTCTACATGTCTGGCCTCGCAACCCCCACCTCCTATTTTTGTCTTTCGTCAAGTCATCAAGACCAGTTCTTTCTGTAAGATATCCTGCTTTGCCTTTTATCAAGAATATCTCTTGGCTCTGCACCAGCAAAAAATCTTGGCTACACATTGATGATATGTCGTAAGGCTTTTGTGAAAACATTCAATCTATATTAAATATCAGAGATTAATAGTGAAGAGCATCCTTCCACCTAATAGTTCGCATTTCAAAATTTCTCATTTTCCTGTCTTCTGCCAGCTCAGTATCCACCTTACAGTCTATAGAGGAATCACCATAAGCTCCATCTTAACCTGTAACTTCCCATATGGAGGTATATCAAATGTTCAACTCAAGTCCAGATGAATGAGAACCTAGTATGTTCTTTGTTTTGAAAATCACTGAAAGGAAGCTACTAAGTTCACCTGACATGATATCTCTTTAGTAAATAAGTTTTATTCTGTTAACTTCCATGATGTTTTTTTTTCTTCCAAACTCTGTTCCAGAGCTTTGTAAATTCCTGAGGCCAAACTTACAGATCTGTAGCTATCTCGATGACTTTTTCTCACTCTTCATAAATATCATCTACAGAGCTGAACAAAGCCTTGATCTCTGGGGAAATGGGCAAGATCACGTAGCCACATAATGTGATACAGGCAACATATGCATCACATGAGCTGAGGATAACAAAAAGGCTACATATTCCTGCTTCACTCCAAAATAAAGCTGTTATCTGCCACCGGTTGTAAGTAACCACTGTGTTTGTTACTTCCCAGCTACACAATAGTGCACGTCCCTCAGTATATTACATGGGAGGGGTGGGGAAAGGAAAGAAAAAAAAATTTAACTAGGTCTGCAGTTGAATGTATTCCTTCTCCTTTCCCCCATTTTTATTTTATTGTACAATTCTGGCATTATCTGCTGTTTGGCTGTGATGATAAGCACACTTCTTATTAGGTGATGGGATTAGTTTTCTAATGCACGGCAACAGATGAACTCAGTGCGGAGAAGTGTGCCCAAGAAACTAAAGCAGAGACAGTGCCGTGACTTTTACAACAAAGTTTAATTGGTTCAAACCTGTAGTAATTACTTTCCTAAAACCTAACAAGCTCTGAGTCTATGTTCCTCTGGATCTTGTGATTGTTCAGTGGAATTTCTTACCTTCCAAACATAATAGGGAATAAAACTACTTGCATAAATTAGTCCACATTTTGCATAATCCTACCAAGAAATAATATTTTGCCTTTTTTTCTCTGATACACTCAAAAAAATCTCACAAAATAACTAGGATCCAAATAATTTTTACATTGGGGAACAAATTAGCCTTTGATAGAAACTTCGGCTGTGAATTATTTTTCTGACTTAACAGGGGAAACTGGTTACGTTATGAAGGCTAAATGGTGAGACCAAGTTAGCTATTGAGAATATAAGTCTCCTTCATGGCCACAAATGATTTTGTCACTGACCGCAAAAACTGCCATTTCATATTTCACATTTCCAGGGAGAATCACTTGGCAGGACTGAGGTCAAATCACTACAGTGAAGAAACCACAGTACAAATTCTTGCTCTGTATTGTAGAAAAATATGTACAACAAGCAAAGAAGCGTGGACAACTGCACATTTCTTCTGAGTTGGTTTGCCCTACTCATGTAAGCCATTAGAGTACTCACTTGTGTTCTGCAGCATATGGTCCCAAACTGTTTTGTCACTATTTGACAAAGAAAAAGCTGTGCGTGTATTTGTTTGCATGACCATATGGTACGTGCCTGATAGGAGTATAGTTGACAGCAACGGGGAAAGCTGGAATTCAGCCTGAATTTGCTTGGAAATCCCTGACAGAATTTGGATGGATTCCCTTTGCCATGTGTGTCTGCTTTCATAATAAATATAACAAAAGTAACTTTAAAGAAAATGTAAGATCGGATGTGGTTCAAACTTCAAGGTCTTAGTGTTCTTATAATCATTCTACAAGCTTAGATAAGTTTTAATTGGTACACTGTCTTTATTCAAAAAATTCATTCCATGCCTGATCTTTCTATTCCTATGACAAAAGTAGCATAGAAAACATTATTGCAAACATTACCTACATGTTTCACATTTGCAGGATCAACTCTTGGGCTTTCTTCTGCATTGGTAAGGTACATCTCACAGAATTCTGCTATGGGTAAAAACCGAAGAAAGGATTTCGGCATCTAAATAGGATTCAGGCAGGCTTCAGACACCCAAGTTCGAATTTGTAACGCAAAAATGTACCTGTTTAATATTAATTGTCTCATTATCTGTCTCCTGTTTGGTTTAAACATTCCTTGCAAACCTGGACATTTATACATCATCAGAACTGCTCCAGCCGTAGCGACTGAATGCCCAGTTCCACTGAGGCCCAGAAATTTTCCCAGCACAATGCCTGAGGCTCTTGACAAGCCGTGCCTGATTCTGACCACCCAAACAGTTTTAGTCGCAGTCTCCTGAAAAGCACAGCTTGGAAAGGAACTGGTGATGGTACTCAGTCTTATGCATTGGTCCAGTAAACATCAGCCTAGTGTATGAAGAGCTGAGATCTTGACCTTTCTCAACATCTAGGCCCCTCAGGGAATGACTTGGCCACAAGACGCTAGGCAGAAGAGGGGGACACACTCTATCCCTGTTACTGAAGCTGTGCCATTGCATGTAAACAGATGTGAGAATCTTGGAATGGAAGTGAGAAGGCACAAGGGGAAGCCAAGCTGTGCTGAGCAAGATGTAAGAAATCTATGAGACTGGTCACCCTGATAAATGTTACAGCTAGCAAATCACTGAATAAAACCAAAAATAGTTTTGGAGCAGCCAGTCAAATAAAGAACTGTGTGTTCACAGTCTACCTGTACATTTCTGATTTTTTTAAATGAAACTTGTAACTATCAAAATAAAAGACAAGTTAAAAACATTCATCAGAAAACTTTTTCCTCTTCTGGAAGCAAAATAGTGTCAGGTTTTGATCCACAGTTTTAGACGGTTATTTCTTATACTTTGCATGCTGGATCAATGGGCCAAGGCTGATTGTATGAGGTTCAAGAAGACCAAGTGCCAGGTCTCCACTTTAGTCATAACAACCCCATGCAACTCTACAGGCTTGGGCATGAGTGGCTGGAAAGCTGCCTGGCAGAAAAAGACCTGGGGGTGTTGGTCGACAGCCAGCTGGACATGAGCCGGCAGTGTGCCCACATGGCCAAGAAGGCCAACAGCATCCTGGCCTGTATCAGGAATAGCATGGCCAGCAGGACTAGGGCAGTGATCATCCCTCTCTACTCAGCACTGGTGAGGCCGTGCCTTGAATACTGTGTTCAGTTTTGGGCCCCTCACTACAAGACGGACATTGAGCTGCTGGAGCGCGTCCAGAAAAGGGCAACAAAGCTGGTAAAGGGCCTGGAGAAAAAGTCTTAGGAAAAGCGGCTGAGGAAGCTGGGGTTGTTTAGTCTGGAGAAGAGGAGGCTGAGGGGAGACCTGATCGCCCTCTACAACTACCTGAAAGGATGTTGTAGTTAGGTTGAAGTTGTAGTGACGTGGGGGTTGGTCTCTTCTCTCAAGTAACAAGCAATAGGACAAAAGGAGGTGGCCTCAAGTTACACCAGGGGAGGTTTAGATTGGATATTAGGAAAAAATTCTTCACAGAAAGGGTTGTCAAGCATTGGAACAGGCTACTCAGGGAAGTGGTTGTGTCACTATCCCTGGAGGGCTTTAAAAGACATGTAGATGTGTTGCTTAGGGACATGGTTTAGTGATTGACTTGGCCATGCTAGGTTCATGGTTGGACTCAATGATCTGAAAGGTCTTTTTCAACCAAAACAATTCTATGAAATATACATGATATTGAGATACATATATGTATATTAAAATAGCCACTATAAGTATTTTGAAGGAAGTATTTTACCTCCAGAAGTTAAAGCCCATTTCTAAATGGGCTCAGCAGTCATCTCTCTTCTTGCTTTTGTTTCCAGCTCTGCACGTACAAACATATCAAGCAGTAGTGCCACAGAAGCCAGCCCAGCACACAATAAACAGATCTGACAAGTATTCACAACATCAACACTCTTTTTAAAAGAAAATCACCAAGGCTATTTCTCATGCCTAAAACCACAGGAAACAATCACAGGAAACAATGAACAAAGCTTTTTATTTATTTCTTAAGTTAGGATGCAGACAACACTCACAAAAATAGAGCCGATTCCCCTAACTTGTAAAATCATACTCACCTGATTGCCTGAACAACATGTGGTGTCTTCAAACTGATGCCTTCTCAATCCTCTCAGTCATACTGAAAGGGAGAAAAAGCTGTATCTCTCTTCTCTATTCATTATTCCTACAGGTAAAACAATTAGAGATGAGAATCAGAACAGAAAATGGGATTTAGGTTTCGATTACACAAATTAAACAAGAATATGAATGTTTGAATTGTATGACTATGAATTAATTTAATTTAGAGCTCAACTAGTCCTTGAAATTGTTACGGTTACAGTAAAGAGTGATCTTGGCATTTAGTCTCTCATACTCCAAAAAATAAAACTGAGGTTCTTTTTTCATGCAATTTTCATTATAATTTGTTGTTAGTTGTACTGAATATGTGTGTTTATTTTAGTTGTTTATGTCAGCCATGGCACTAGAATGCTAGTTTTGTAAATAACATGTGAACAGTTAAAATTGTAACTATTTCACTTATGTAAACTCTAAAACAAGTTCTAGCTGTCAAGATGGAGCACCAACATTCAGACATTTGATGGATTTCAAAGTAAAAAGGGTGTCTGTGTGCCCTAAGATTCTTGCTGAGTTGATAGAGAGCTATAAACCCATTACCCAAGCTCTGAGTACTAGGATACTAGTACTGCAGTTTACAAGGCAACACAGCAATGTCAGTGGGTCTAGACACCAGAGAATGGGGCACTATGCAGTATAAAAATACAGTTCAGTTTCAAAATGCATCAGATCTTTGCAAGTCACCACAAAAGTATATATTGTTTTAATTTGAAAGGTCATCATCTGGCCATGAAGGTGTCAGACAAACACCGAACTGAACCAAGAGTTTAAAAGTCTGCACCCAAGGAATGTTGACTACAGAGAATGCTCTTTTGAGAGCCTTGATGTGCATGTCAATGTCTAAAGGACAGCTGTGGGGGAGGTTGGGAGAGTGGAAAGAAGAGAAGGTGAGGATTTTTTTGGTTGGTTCAGGTTTTTTTTGTTTTGTTTTGGACTGGAGTTTTGGTAGGGTTTGTTGCTTTGTTTTTTAAAGCTAGGCTTAGCTAGAGAACAGGCAGTCTTCAACATTGGCACACAGGGGTTCAGGGCCACAAACAGGAATCAGAAGTTGTATGCTCTGTTCCCAAGAGCACTTAAGAGTACTCCAGATGGGAGACATCTCATTACAAGCTTGTCAAAAATGCACCAAAGAGTGCCTTGGATTTGGGAAAAAAAAAAAAAGTAGATGGATATACTTGAGAATGAGGAAAAATCTCGGAGAAAACTAGAAGCAGTCAGCACAAGGTATTATTTCTATGTCACAGACATGAAGTTTTTTGCAATGCCTCTCCCTTTGCAGTCACAAAGCAGCCCCCAAATGGACAACAAAGTGAATCTAGCTAAACACATTGCAGTCCTGCCCTAGGGATCAGTCGTGGTATAATGAAAGTCCTTTCCTTTCCTCTTCTCCCCCTAAACTAAGGACTACATGTGGCATTGTCCTGGTTTTGACTGGGATAGAATTAATTTCCTTCCTAGTAGCTTGTACAGTGCTGTGGGTTTGAATTTAGTATGAGAATAATGTTGGTAACACACTGATGTTTTAGTTGTTGCTTATCCTAACTTAAGGATTTTTCAGTTTCCCATGCCCTGCCAGCAAGCCGGTGCACAAGAAGCTGGAAGGGAGCACAGCCAGGACAGCTGACCTGAACGGGTCAGCCCAAGGGATAATCCATACCATAGAGAGTCGTGCCCGGTACATAAACTGGGGGAGTTGGC
>NW_009599694.1:46740-62664 GCF_000690535.1 Cariama cristata | reverse complement strand
GTCAGATCGCAGCCCCCGCTCTGCTCCCGGCCGCCGCCGCTTCCCACCGCCAGAGGGACCCCTCGGACCGGCCATGGGGTCTCCCCAGCCGAGCCGAGGCGAGTGGGGGGGAGTCCTGCGTGGGCGCCGGGGCTGCCAGCCGGAGCTTGGCTCTGCTTCCCAGAAACCTCTCTAAGCTCGGGCTTAGTAGCAATAAAAAAGAGGATGACAGGAGCAAATAGAAAAACAGCAGGCTTGGCACGGAGATGTCAAACAAACTGGATTCACCTCCGTTCCTCCAGCCCTGCGCCCATGCGTGCCCGAGAAGAAAACCTGCTGCTAACCACGCAGCCGTGCATCGTGTCCGAGAGCTGCGCAGGGACCCGGCGTAAATCACCTGCTCTCTACCGTGGTGAGTTAGTGTGGAAAACAGCTATGGCGAAGGAAAAAACCAGATGGGGGGAAAAAAAGGAAGAGCATAATCCAGTCTTTTCAGCCACCTGCGCTTTGCTGGACCCTTCTTTGCTGCTGACGAGTGTTTGGAATTATGAAGGCAGAGGAGCCTTGGTAAAATTAAGGGCTGTTGCTATTGAACTTTCTCTGTAATAGTCTTGTTCATGATTTTGTGGGCACTAAGACACAAATTCAGGGTGGTTATATGTGGTTTTGGGTGAGAGCAGGACTTTGGTCTCCCTTCTTGGGGAACAACATATGCCTCTACACATGCTGGTGGCTCAGCATTAGAGGGCAAGTAAGTGTCATCCTCCTGCTTCATCCTCCCACTACAAAAAGAAAGAAATACCCCATGGATTTTTCTTGACAGAGTCATGATGGTAATAAATTAGCGACAGGAAAAAAGCAGAGCATCCAGAGGATATCTGCTACATCTTAAGAAACTGCTCCACCATGCTAAAAGCTCTAATTATTAATGTAACAGACAGTGAGGTTGATTTGAAACCTTAGTGAAGTCAGCAGTAGCATTTTTTTTCACCCTTATCAGGGCTAAAATTTGTATTAGGGCCTTGCAGAGAATGGTTTTCCTCCAAGTGAGTGCAGCTCCTGGATTTGAAGGAGGACATGAACTCCCTCAGCTCGCTCGAAGGGAACGGCCCTTTGGAGAGGAGTTTGCTGAGTGTCTGCGCTTGCAGTGCAGCACGACGGCTGTGTGCTCGGGCTGCACCAAGAACTCCCTGGGTACCCCTATGAATTCTGCAATTGAAAATGCTTCAGAAAGTTCTTGTCTTTCTGCTGTCCTTCAGAAACTGCCAGCTGGAGGGGGAAGAATTTTTAGTGCATTGATCAAGATTTTTTGGGGAAATCAAACACATTTTTGTGTTCGTGACTCCTTTCTTTTTGCAAAGGATTTCCTTCCTTTCATAATTATCAAATGCAGTGCTGTGGGAGCATCTAGGAGATGCCAAATATGGGTAGACAGACCTCAAGCCAGAAGCTTTATACCCAGCTGAAGTGGAAGGATGGGTGCTTCAGTCATCTGTATTCATCTTTGCTACAATAATCCCTCCTGCAAAGCCAGCCATATGCCTTCAGTGCAGCTGCATGACTAATCCTTAAGTAATGGTTTATTTGGGGAATGTCACCTCTGGGTGTGCTCTTTGTTGGTCCATAATGGTACATTTTGAAGGGAGCAGGTTAAAATAATCCAATCAGCATTTCCTGAAGGGGGATATGACCCCTTCCCCTTTTCTCCTTGTCCCCAGTGGAGTACATGAAGCATGTGGTGTGCGTGTGAAGAGATGGGAATGTGCGTCTCAAGGAGATGAGGGGTGTCTGAAGGTTGATTGCAGTGTGAACGGTAGATCTGGGAGGAAACACAAGGTAAAACAGTGTAGGAAAAGCTGCTTTGCCTGGCTGTTGGAGCTGCCTACCGTAGGGCAGTGGAGTCCCAGAGTGCTTTTTGAAGACATGGTGGGAGCCATAACTCTGTGCCTCATGGTGGGATGCTTGGTGGCTGGAGAACACCTGGGCTTCCATGTCTGAGGCCACATCATGGCCACGCTGTGCTGTATGAGTTACATGCAGCACAAGCATCTCTAGTACTCCTGAAATGTCCAGGTCACGATCCTCCAGGGTGCAGAGTTCTCTAGTGCTTGTCCCTCATGAGCTCTGGTGGGCTGGAAGAGTGTAGTTGAGGCTAGATGTGGCTCTCCTGTTACCAGCTGGTATGTTGTGGAGGTCACAGCACAGCCAGCTAGTCTTTAAGGGTGCTGGAGCTAGATCCCATCCCAGCAACCCCCATGGAGTGGAGAACCTGCCCTGTATTGGCTCCTGAACATAATGGTGCAGCTTTCGTGTACTGCTTAACTCCAGTGGAAAGAACATTTTCAGTCCAAATTCCTCCTGGTTTTTCACTTCCTGTCTTTTTTTCCTCATATAAGTCATCTTGGGAACTCAGCAGCTTGAAGAGGAGGGTGCTGACAGTCCCTGGGGCTGGTTTCCTCGCTCTGGCCTGCATCCCAAGATATGGTTTGAGTTGCTGGCAGAACTCAGGGAAAATTCAGCCCATTGCAGGACTGGTTGCTATGACACTTTGTAGATCACCATATTGGGAGCTATTGGTGCAAGAGTAACCTACATTCTGCCTTGTGTCTGATTAAAGCCTTTTTGACAGACACTCTACGTGTTTGGCATGAATATGGATGATTTGGGCTTTGCGAACCAGAAAAATCTCAATTCATCCAGTGGTGATAAAGGATAACTCCCGTAGGACAGCTCTGGGGTCATTACACCTTTTAAGGGATAAGTTAAAAATAAAGCTATTTTTTTACTCATTTATTGCTTTCTTTGGTGGTAATACTCATCACGTGCATTTTGGTACAGTGATGAAGAATTTCTAGGTGACAATTTGATTTGGAAAGTCAGAGGAAACGCTTCTAAAGAAACTGATTCCCACAAAATGAAGAGTGGACTGGCTTTCTCCTCTACTATATGATAAAGAGGTCAAAATTAGGCATTTCCAGAGGAGGCTGAAGGTGTGTTCCTGCCCTGCTCACTGAAAACTGGAGATGGTCAATGGGCCATCGCTCAGTTGTCCCAGGGGCATTATACGTAAGACAACTTTGCTAACTTTCAGTCAACGTCCTTAACACTGCTGCAGTGAAGGAAAAAAAAGCTGGTTGAAATGAGGACCAGGATCTGGATGTCTGATTCCAGGAGCATCTTTAAGGCAATGCAAATGTTTCTTAAGGCTATTTTTTTGCATTCTAGTTCAAACTGCTGTCTAATCCTGTCTAGCATCTGGTGCTTCAGAGAAAGGAAAGGAAGAATGAAATGAAACCTCCCTGTAGACCCAGAACATTCAAGTAAGCTGCAGTTTTTCTTGTCTTAAACAAGATTAGCAATCATTAAAAAGACAACTCAGAGAAGAACAGTGCTGGGTTCCGGCCATTTCCATGAAGTTATCAGTATGTCCTTGGGAATGAAGCCTTCATTTTCAATGCCTTCTGTTAAACACCAGCTCAACAGGGTCATCACGGGGTCGCTGACATTACGTGAATTGGTTACTTTTCCCAGCTGATGCTACTACCTATTTTTGGCTTTGCCCTTTGGCTTGCCTTTGGCACTTGAACTATATTAACCACTAGCAATATGAATCAGTGCACAGGACTGACAGTCTTAGAGCCACCCAGGCAAGCTAGAGATGTGCTGAATAAATAATCAAAGCTACTAATGAGGCTGCATAACACTGGGGGCTTGCAGGGAACTTTCTTGCATTGTGGCCATGAGTGTCACCATTGTTTGAGAAGAAGAGGGAAAACATAATGTTTGTTACAGCAGAGAGCAAATCCGACTAGAATGTTTTAAATTAAGTGAGTAGCAGCTACAGTGGTGTTTAGATTTTCTTGCCACACTGTTGACTATGTTCATTATTTATGATAGCATTGTTGGAGCTGTGGTGGTATAAGGAGAAGGGAAAAATGATTTTTGTAAGGAGAAGTAATAGCTTTTAGTTGTAACAAAAGCTATTGCTGCTATCTAAAAAAACTTTTTTCATCGTTGCCACATAGATGTCCACATCTGGGGAGTGATCGTGCAAGTTGCAAGCAGCTCATCGGCTTTTTTGGCTAGAGGAATTGTTCACTATAGTGTTTGCAAGCCATAGGCTTATCTCCCCCAGGAAATTCCATGTGTTAAACCACTGATTATTGGCTGGGACTTGTGGCGACCTATTGACAACAAGGTCTGCTAAGGAAATTGTTGCCTCTGTGGTTCAGGTTTACTGGGAGAGAAGAAAGAGAGGAGATACAGAGCTCACATGCATCGTTGGGAACGAACTGTAGCAATCCTCAGTCACCTTCACTACTGGAACCTGCTGTCCATTTTTCCAGATGTGACAGCAGACTTTATGTAGGGCAATCATTATCAAGTCTTGCTATCGCAGACTACCTCTGAGCACATCTTTCCTCATCTGACCAGCCAGCTAATCTCTGCCTGTCCTCAGTTTTGTGCAATCTTGCTGTAGGTCATGGCCAGGGGAAGAGGAGTGAGTAGGAAGCTTGTCCATTTCTGGCCTGTGTTGTAACATACATTTTTAGCCTCTTGGTCTCTCTCCCCCCCAGAATGAATGGGGAGGGTGGAAAATCTGATTTGATAGAAATTACTGGAACAGTCTGTCAGGTAAAAACCTATGGGATTTAAGAGAGAGCAGGAGCACTTCACCAGTTCTCTGCAGGAACTTCTTAGCACATTTTGAGTATTTCTGAGAATCCTTTCCTTCTCCCCTACCTTTCTAAATGCTGACTTTGGGATTTTTAGCCTTCCCTCTAAAAAAAAGGTGTGTGATATTGTCCTTTCTCACAACCTCTTTCGTTTTGTAAAATTTTCCTTCAGTCATGAGGGCCGTCATCCCTCCTTGCCCACGCTGCTGGGAGCCTGTTGCAGTGCTGTGACTCCTAAAGCCACCTTGGTGCTTCCGTGTACTGAGGGGGAATGGAGGACTTGGCACATGGGACAGCATCCTTGGTCCCTCACAGTCCTGGTCTCGAAGGACCTGGATACCATTTTGCCTGGCTGACCCAGGACATGTTGTCTTTGGGAACACCTTGCATAGCCCAGACAAGTGAGGCAGAGCTATCGATCACTTTAAAATCCTCAGGCATCTTATGCAGAACTCAATTCTTTATGCCCCAGCTTCCAAAATCATTAGTCAGCAGTGGCCATTTTTTTCAATTATGAGGTTTAAGGGATTATTGTGAGTCATTACCCTGAAGTATTAATATCTGCATTGCTTCTGAAACAGTTCAGGTAAGGAGGTGGTACAGCAGCAGCACCCAGGACAGCCGGGACCTGGGAATGCAACCTTTTCTTTTAATCTCCAGAGCAGAACTGAGAGGAAAACGTGTCCTTGTGTTAAAAATTCAACTCATTCCACAAGCTTTTCACTTTGTCTCTTGAGGGGTCAATTAAAGCTTCATGGTCTTTCCTGCCACACTGGCAAAAAAAATCTTCATCTCCCCTTTCTTTGATTAACTATGTTGTTATAAACAGACGATGCAGCACAAGCAAGGAACACTAATATGCTTTCCCCCCTAGCCGAGGTCCTTGTAAATGAATCAATTAATTTGAACCAGTGCACCTCTGTGCTTGAAAAGGTGCAAAGCTGGCACACAGCAAATTTTTTTTAAGTCTCAGTGTCATGGGAAGCGAGTGGCCTCAGATATGGGAACCCACCCCTGCACACACGGACGTCACACGTGCGATTGTGCATGGGCTGGCTGAAGCTGTTCACTACTGCGGATCCCTCCCCCAGTTTAAAAGATTTTCTTGGCTTCTTAGATCCATGAAAAAGATGCTCGTAGCAGGCATTTAAATTTTTATGAAGTGCTTGCTTTATTATCTTAATAAATCCTTGTTTGGTTTGCAGAATGCATCCCCATTGAAGTTCAGAGTTTATATGAAAATTAAAATGGCACTATATCTTCTTAATTAGACAAATGTATAGATAAAAAGAAACAAATGTCAGCTGGCAATGGAATTTAGCTTTGCTGGGAGGGCTCTTTTCTACTTCTCTCTCAAGATGCTTGCAGAGGTTAATGCTGGTGCTGCAGGCGTTCAAAGGGACAGCAAAACTGTCCCTTATCAGTAAGCAAAACACGGGCAGAACTCATTCTTCTGTGTTGTGCATCCCATCCTTGCTGAATTATTTACTTCCAAAAATAAGTTACATAATTATTATCATATAAAAATTAAGCAGATTTTATTTTTCACAGGTGAACAGCCAAGGCTGAGCCCATGAAGTCTTTGCTCTGGCATATTTTTTAAGGTACACTAACTTACATGCTTAATTGGCGAAAAATGGTGGGAGAATATTGATCAATGAATTTTTTATTCAGCTTGTTTTTGGCTTTCAGAAGCAAGACATTTCAGAAGCAGGTCATTATTATTTCTTACATCTCCTAAAGACTGTAGCTGTAAATCAAGGTTAGTCATCCTATGTTCTCTTTAAGACAGCTATTTTTTTGTTGGAAAGGATAAGAAGCAAATTTTAGTTGAATTGTGGGAATAGTTTTGTTCTAGCTCAGAACTGGCTGCAGGGCCGATCTCAGGCTGCATTTGCTGTCTTAGCTGCACATTTCTGAACCAGAATTTCTGGTCCTCATAATGAAATACAGTGGAAGAAACTACTGTGTTTAAAGTAAATGCTTGCAATTGCTGACTTTGAGGTCCAGGGTTTTGGTGATGGGTTTTGTTCCATGTAATAGGTTGGGATAACTGCTGTCCTGCAGCAGGTCTTAGTGCAGCAGAGCTGGTCCTGGCTATAGGACTCCTCATCTTCTTTCTTGTGTTGAGGTGGATGGAGACTTGGCAGGAGGCATCAGGCTGGAGATCTCCTACCAAAGTGTTTCAAGATAGATCCTATTTCTTTTGTGACTGTAGCATTGCTGGCTGCAGCACCTACCTCCTGTCCTCTCTTTTCTTGGGCAGGCCAATACACATAAGAAAGTACCTGCTTTGGCTTTGCAAGGAGAGCACCGGTTTCATGACCCTGCCCTGCAGTGCGATGAGTGAGACCTGGCAAAGCTGTCGCTGCAGTGGCTGGAATAGGGGTAGAAAGTAGAGGAGCAAAAATGTAACAGACTTTAAAGAGACTTTCTGTTTACTGTACAGCTTAAAACACTATTGCCAATGAACTCTGCTTAAAAGATTTTTCATCTTGAATTTTCATGCTTCTTTTAAAACTTTCTAAATTGTGGAATTTGTTCTGCTTTTAAAGGAAACATGACAAACTCAAGGACACTTTCACACTTATCGAACAAAACCAAAACCATCAAAACAAAATCCTTGGTCAGGGCAGTCTTTTAGTCCATGGGAAATCGCAGACGGGAAGTTTAAGGCACTGCCGATATTGACAGGGCGGGAGAAGACTCCCAGACGTCACTGTGCCACAAGGTGCACTGGTAAATCATCAGCCTCCTGGGGACTGGGACCAATTCCACAAGTGCTGTGAATCTGTGGGCACATCTCATTAATCTGCAGGTGTCTGGGTGCCCCTTGCTTTGCTGATGAGTTCAGTCGCTGCCAAGTGGGCGAGCAGGGGCTGGTTACTGCTGTGCATCAGCACGGTACTGCTGCAGGACATGCTCCTGGGCTTGGGTGTGCCTTTGGGTGACAGCATCAACCTGCTCAAGGAAGTTTTTGCAGGAGAACAGCCTGGCTCAAATTTTGAAGCATTGAGCTGTGACCGCTTGAGCTGGGGCTGGGCAGGAACTGCATGTATTTGCTGCCTGGGTTATCTGAACTTCATCTCCCCTGGGAAAGGCAGGATGGGACTAGCGGGCTTCCTAGGGAGAACAGCCTTTTGGGGGAGAATTCCTCTCCCAGGCACACAGCAGCAGGCATCATTAGTTATGATGTGAGTGTATCTTCCAAATGCAGAAATCAATTCTGAATATTTTATGGCTTTAATTACACCACCCTGCATGTGATGTGGAGAATAGGTTATTAGGCTGCCGGATGCTAATTTCCTTCTAGAATATTTTTTTTTTTTTCCCCCCCTCATGCTTTTCCTGCTTTGGATAGCAAAATATTGCATGCAGGAAGGCAAAAATTCCTGGCAGCATTGAACTAGCAGTTAGACTCGAAGTGAGAGCTGGCAGAGCAAAAAGTCTCCACTCTTTTCCAATACCACTCAATAGCTGGGCTATCAGCAGCATACGGATTGCAAAGGCAGGGAGGGGGTACATATTAGAAAGTCATTCTTATTTACTGCCAGATAGGTTCCTCTGAGGCTCAAAGATTCCTTGGAGTCACCGGGTTTTGGTCTAACATCCAAGAGATACGGATGGATGTTCAAGAGCAGATAATTCAGGCCAGGGGTGTTGCCTGACCCTTCCAAGTCTGATTGAAAGAAAGGTATCAAACTTACTGCTGTGATGCACCACTAGACTCACTCTTAGCAAGCACAGTCAAAGCCTGGCTGTTGGGGCTAAATGTAGGGCTTAGTTTCTACCAGTGAAACAACAGCAGTGATATTATAGCTCTCACAGACAGGGTCTGGACTATCTCTTCATGCTTTCTAAGCTCACCTGCAGGCAGATCTGTCTATGCAGGCAGTTCTGTGGATCTTTGAGAAGTCAGGTCTAAAGAAACAACCAAGACACTATGGGCACAAATCAGAGCCTTGATGAAGAGTTTGGCTTTTCCCATCTAAGCCATCTGTCTGCCTCTCCCCTGATATCTTTTACCAGTATTGATCATTCAAAGTCATTTATTTTGACAGTCTGCTTGATGACATGATATAAGAGATGCCATCTGATCCAGCATGTAATAAGTTCAGATATTTTGCTTTGTTTATGGATGCAAAAGGCTGTTGCCCTCAGGTTGCAAGGCCTTGGCCTATCATCACATCAAATCTCATAAATGAAACAGCATTGAGCTGACTTCATCTTACTGTCTTCCAAAGGAGTGAGGCTGGTGACTGAAGGAACCATACAATCTCTGCTGAGACTGAATTCCAGGGCCTGGGCAGCCTGAGAGAAGCTATGAAAGCACTTATGGCTGTTTTGAGATTTCCAGATATTAAAACATATCCCTACATCTTTGGGCAACCATTGGGCTAGGGGATCAACCAGATCCCCTAGAGCATGGTACATGCTGTTTGCCAATGTGTGAGTGCTTAAGCCTCTCTCTGGTCTCTAAAGCAGGTTATGCTGCCGTACTATGCTGTTTAAAAGATCCATGTGCTGCCTGGCAAGGGCTACGTTTCATAGGATGTTGATTTCAGCCGTTGGCTGAATGCAAAGGAACTGGTTATGGCTGGAAAATAGCTCTCCTCAGTTCCATCATTTATCAATGACACAAAATACACACATTGCACTTATCTTCTTTGGGACTGGGTTTATAGTCTGATCAAGTCAATGGCAGCCTCTTCGTTGACTTAAGAGGATTTTGGGGTTAGTTTCTGAGTTACCACCCAGTACAGTGAAAGTATACTATCTTTGCAAGTCAAGGGAAAACAATCCACGTTACAGAAAAATTTACTTTCCGAAATGGTCTGCGTTCCTTTTGTGGCAGTATTTCCCGTAACTATGCTGTCTTAGGAAGTCTGTTTTGTTATGGTGCAGAAGAGATAGTTCTTTTCTTCTCCAAATAACTTCCAAATACACCTTTCAATTGTTTTTTTTGCTCTTCTTTCAGCGCAGCTGAAGGCTTAATGCATGTCAACCTTTAGCAGATCTGCCTTTTTAAGATCTGTCTGGCTTCCTTTGTGAGTATTCTTTGTGGGGCAAGGAAATTACACTTTTCCAACATCATCTCCCATGGCAGGAATTTATCTGAAGTGCGGGGTTCCTTTCCTTTTCTGTTAAACCTGCGTGTCCTCATAGACTGCTGCAAACTGCTGAGAAATTCTGTATGTAAATCAGGCATTTCTCATTCACCTCTTAAAAATGCTCGGTCTTTTTCTTTTTCCAAATGGTATTTTTTCAGGAGTTCTTGACACTCATGTGTGAATTTGCTGTGCATTTGGAAGGTGAGTTGAAAAGCTTTTAGTGAATGAATCTCTAATAACTCCCAGTCTGAGGTTCTCATCATGGTTACAGTCTCAGTGGGGGGGAGATTACAAAGAGTGTTAGCAGAAACCTGGGAAGTTTTCTCAGAAGGAGCCTGAGCCAGTCTCTTCCTCCCATCCTTCATCTTACTTCCATAGGTCTTGCTACTTCAGTGCCCATGGGAAAGTCCTGGTTATTAATTCTTACAAACAGGGAATCAAGGCAAGAGGGTGGTCTGGCAGTGTTCCTCATTCCCAGAATCATGTAATTTCTCTTGTGTGTAAAAGAAAAGATTGTCTCTCCCTGTAACTCTTCCCTTTCGTTTAGCGATCTCCTGTTGCAGTACAGCCAGGGGACAGGAACAGCTGCATGTGCATTACTACAGATCATCTTCTCATGTCTTGAAAATTTTCCCATCCCCGCAGAAGAGATGATCTCCATCTATGTTTATCTTTAATCTCATTCCATTGCCTATGCTTCCTTCTGAGATTTCATTAACTGTCCCTTACGCTTATCTTGGAGAAATTTAGAAAAGCACAGAAAGATCCGTGTGATGAGAAGGTGATGAGAAAGTGTGCTCTCAGAGGTACGTAGCAGGTAGGAAAGAAATAATGATTGCAAGATATGTGAATGCTATTGCTATAGAGGTCAGAGTTAAGGTTAATTAAATGTCTTCATTGTACATTGTCTTCCCCTTAAGGTGTTTGAGAGCCTTCTAAGAGAACCATTAACTCTGAACAGCCAAGGTTTTTAATGAATATTTTTATTGATTTTGCTTGCAACAGGTTTGCTCTTAACTTACCTACATGTACTCTTCATGTATTTTGCCTTGAAATTATGTTTGTATTTTCCCAATTCAGTATTACTAACTGGTAAATTTTTAATCAGATATGGCATGTAAATATTCCTACATTTTAAGACAAAGCCATCAAAGTGCATATAATCAATTTTTTTTCAGTCTTTCTACAAACATGATATGAATAAAATAATCTGAAAATTACATTCAGCTAACTAATGCAGCTCCTACTGAACTAGGCAATTAAACCATCTGAATATGAATGGCTTCGTTATATGCAAGAGTATATGTTTTAGCATTTCATACATTATACAGGGTTTAAGATTAAAAAGAACATTTTTGCATCTAGATAAAGATAGGAAAATTGTTAGGTCTCGTGTTTATAACCTGCATGTTAGTGTGAGCGATTTAAATGGATATTAAGTATGAGCATTCATGATTCATTCCTTCTATATGTATAAGCATTTCCTTTCAACATGCCTCCTTCTCAACTTGCATGAAAACTACTGTTTCACTGCCATGGAAATGAGAAATTGTGAGAGTTAATGGAATGATGAATCTCCATTGCTTGAAGACTTTCAATCAAGGCTGGCTGTCTTGGAGAGTTATTGTTCTCGTTGTAGGAGGAACTAGAGGAGGTAGTGACCTATGTCTTTTCTTAAGGCCCTTTTCTGGCCCTAATATGATCTTTCTGATGCAAATCGCTTTTTTTATACTCAGTCTAGTCAGATCTTCTGGAGGGCTCGGCTCCTGCTGGCAGTGCTAAATACTCTTGATCTGACGCTGGTTTGGTTAGAGTTCCATGATATTTTGGTTTCTCACTTTCTGCAGATCTTCAAGTAACTGTAGTCGGTGTTTGGACTGTGGGGCAGGTAATCTACACGGAGGTCTCCAGAGTCCTCATCTCTTATTCTCCAAACTGAGGATCCAACTGGAGCATCCCTGCTGGTCTGTGTGCTTATTCAAAAGACCGCTGGACTGGGGCACAGGGAGAGGTAAGTGGTGTATGCTGATACTGAGCTGGGGCTTAGGCTGGAAAGCTCTCCTGAGTGCCCCAGGTTAGTCACAATCACGACTTAAATACACTGGCACCATCTTCTCCATGCAGTGGTGGCATCTCTTCTCCATGGGAGTCAGGGTGATGGGGGCAGCTCCATGTGTGTGTGGAGTATATCCCAGGATTAGGATGCTGCACATGGCACATATGTCCCTTCCCCACATATGGATGCACCTGAATATGGAAGCAACTTAGTCCTTGGGGAACCTCCTACCACTCATAGATGGGGAAGCTTACCAGAGGTAGGAACTTCTACCCACACCCTTCCACTGGGGCAGGGTGGAAATCACAGGCTGTTAGCTGGGTGCTGGAGGAACCCTTGGAGGCTGGTTACTGTTTACTGCATAGTCAGCTGGTCCCTCTACCACCTGCAAAAGGCTGCATCAACTAGGCTGAAACATCTCATGTCCTGGGATGGCCTCAGAGGGACATCCACTTCAACCTTCCTTAAACAAAGCACCTGCACTTCGAGTAAGGCTAAAGGATGAAGTAGTCCAACAAAACCCAAGCAATTCTGTGCCCACTGAGAGAGGATTTATTCATCCACTGCTTACTAGTAGAGTCCCATCTCGGGAACAATCACTGATCTTGCTCTGATACTTACTCTTTCCATGAGCATCTGCTGCTGGGCACTGGTAGAGACCAGAAACTGAGGGAGACCAAACTATGGTCTGAACTGCAATGGTGTTTTTTATATCCATACTGGGAGTTATTTTTGACTGTTCACATTTTACTATTGCTTGCATGGACAAAGATTTAAGGTTTTTACAGGTCACAACTCATTTCACCTAAGTCATGTGATATTAAAATTCCAACTCTTATATGTATACTCCAAATTATGTTTAGCAGCAGGTGGGAAATGTCCGGTGGTTTGAATTTATAGCTCAGCAGCTTTTTGGGAGTCAGTCCCAGTACTTGGAATAATGACCCATCCTTCACATGTAATGTTTGTGAAGCAGTGGATTGTCTGCCTCATATTAATAAACAGCTGGAGATGAAGCAGGCAAACTGGAAGGGTTCCGCAGGCCACATGATTTAAAAACTAAGCTGGATGTCCATGCTATTCTTACATTTTTCCTACATCAGTTCACAGATGCCTAGCTTACAGGAGACTTAAACTCATTAGAGGTCTTGTGTTCCTTACCACTCTTGTTACTCATGTAACAAAATCTCTCAGGTCTCTTTTGTTTATACAAAAGGAAATGTTCAGTTCTGCTCCTGTTCAAACAATCTATCGGTTCTGTGTTATAAATACAACAGTACAGATCTGAGACCATTAGTTAAAGACATAAAGAATCACACCCAAAGTTGTAAACGTAAATTTTTGTGAATTATTTTTTTATTGATGTACGTTCAGGAAATTTACATATAGATTAAACCCTAAATATACCAAATGTCAGTCTGTTTACATCCTGACGCCTTCGCGTCGCTGCTGTCTACGGATTGAGTTCAGAGCTGGAGCATTCTCCTCATTGCCTCTAACTAAAACACTTCAGTGGCAAGGGTTAAAAGAGATCCTTATAGGTCACAGACGTGCTGGCAGGGTGTTGGAGTTGTTTGGACTTTGGTATGAACTTGTCAGAATTGTAATGTATGTTGCCTGAAAAGTTAATGAGCCTCCATCTGGAGATGTATAATTGATTACAAGCTCAATTATTTCTCCTACCTGAACAACTCAATCCTTTGTTCATACTCAATTCTGTAAAAGCAACTGCAGCAGTGACGTCTCCATGTTAAAAGGAGGTAATCTTTGCTGAAAGCTGTTATTCCATGGACTTGTACCCCATGCAGGCAAACACCTCATTTCTCTTTAGCTTTGTCTTTTTTCCCCTCTAAATTTAATTTCTTGGGCATTTTAAATGCCTCCTCCCTCAAGGTGATCTTGTAGTGGTCGGTGGTTCATCAGGAGGTATGTACAGATCATATCGATATCCTTGTCTTCACGGATGGGGCAGTATAATCTAATAGCTGAGGCACCTGAGGGGTCAGAACAGTGGGATAATGTAGAGTGATCACTTCTAACTAAAATATGATAGCACTGAAGGAGAAAATAAAAGCTTATGGAGCAAAAGAAGGCAGAAGGAGCACTTGAATTGTTTGGATAGTGGTATAACTTTTATATGTCCACAAAACCTTACTGACAGAGCCTGGCTGTCAAGGCAAAGGATTTGAAATCTGCCTTGTAGACTCACTATTTCCTCCTGCTACCCCCTTCTTTCATCTTTCTGTCTTCATCTGGAAAAAAAAAGAAATCAGGTTATAATCTGTCTAGATAAAGGTTGTGCACGGCACCTGGGTCTGTGTGAACTCAGTGCCGTTTTGATCTCTAGGTCACTAAAGGAAGGTTGAGCAGAGGTGATCATTGCACCCCGACTATCTGGAGCGCTTTGCTGCAGGATTTGGAAACCAGAGGGAATAGAGGAAGGTCCTAAAAATGTAATAACTCATTTGTGAATTTCAGTTGATGTGTTTATTTCTTCATCAGTTTGAGGGCTCAGTTTTTATGGGCACTTATTTTACAGAGTACCCACTGTAACATTTTTCTTCCTCTCCCTTTTGCTTTATTCCCACGAGTTGAAGCCAGCCTGTCAGGGATGACCAGGGTCCTCTCCAGTTCAATGGGGGCAGAATAAAATCACTTCTGTAATAAACTGGGCAGGGTTTATGTCAGCCTGTTCTGCTGGACAATACCAAGATCACTGAACCATGAGTGATAGGCGACAGTTAGCATCTTCTTTTAAGTCACGCAGTAAAGATTAGAAGATCCGTGTCAGTGAGGGAGCAGGATGTAAACCCTGGTGAGACAATGGATACAGCAACATGATGATGAGGGCATTAGAATCTCCATCCTACTTCACAGACGTGTAAAAGTGGTTTTTGACTTGCTGGGAACTGGAGGAAACAACGCTGTGTAAGCAATAACTACTTTGAAAGAGATGCAAAAAAGTTTTCCTAGCTTGGCTAAAACATCCATCTGAGATGGTAACTACCTACGCCTGCCTAGCTCTTGCAAGCAGCCAGAGAAATGTCCCCAGGTCTTCAAGGCAGCTGTGAAATGAAAACTTTCTCCTAACAGATGATACATTCCCCTTATTAGTTACAGCCCGGTGGCTGCTGTCAAACACATATTAATTATTCCTCTATTTTTTCCTTTTTAGCACCTGCAAGAAGCTTTTCCCTTCCATAAGCAGCTCTTTATTGACCAGCAGTTTGTTATTGATTTCTGTATTCAATAAAAAGTGTAGTAAATGGGGACATTAAATTACTCTAGAGCTCTCACTTTTAAAAATGTAAGGGAAAATAGGACACCATGATGTGTTTTGTTAACACATGCAAGGTAGAGGGAGTAATTTTGTTGGGGGAACTGCCTGAAATTTTTCTGTTTTGATTGCAAATAGGCAAAATTTGGTCTGTCATGTGCGAGTACATGTGCATACCTATGCACGCACACATATGTGAAGTGCAGCTTTCCCTCCTGAGAGAACTGAAAGTTGTTTCTCATTTGAAGCCCAAGTTCATTTATTCTCATTTGGTTGAAAAATTAATTGTGAGGCCATATTATGACATTCATTAGGCAGGACTTTGGGAACAGTCCCTCAGGCTGTGGTCAGACTAGTCACAAAGCATGATGTGGGGAAGAACCTGGGAGTAAATTTAGTTTAGGTTCGTGGAGGTTGGTAGGGCTTGCACAAATTGATGGGAAAGCTGGTCCCTCTGGCAGTGACCCCCTCAAAATGAATATATGTGCACTTAGCTGTGAGCTGAAGGCCTGGGGACTGGATCTTTGGCCACAGAAAAGGTTGTGAGATGTCTGAAGTGGTGGGATATCCAGGTTTCCAATACTGAAGTCAGTGACCTTAACTTTTGAGAAGCTTCTCATTTTGGCAGATGGTTTTGAGGTTCTTGCAGAAAAACATCTCAAAGTTAAACATCCTTCCCTGCTAAAAGTAAGTGTATAGTGTATACGACAATTTGCTCACACACAGCTTGCTTTGACCTACAACAAGCATGAAGTTACAGTAGCTTTAGAACAGGCATGTGTGGTTGTAACCTAGTTAGCGAGGGTGAAATCTGGTGCAAGGAGG